>NW_015386370.1:800266-801485 GCF_001527695.2 Protobothrops mucrosquamatus | reverse complement strand
TCGCCATTTTAAATTCACTTTTCCTCATTCCAACACACGTACGGGGAGAGAACGTATTATCCAAGTTAGAGTATAGTCCAAAAGTAAAAAGCAAACTTCCAGGGTCGGTTCGTCTGCTTACAAGGCAAACTCACAGTTAACTTTAAGTTGCAGCGGTGGCGGCGGCTTCTAGCTTCGCTACGGCGAAGGCGTCCTGGATTGCGGAGAAGCCCGGGGCTCCGGAGGAGTTCTCACCTACATCGTCCACAAGGGACGACTCGGGAACTCAACTCCTACCTCGGGCAGCTCACCTATCCCCCTATGCCCAGGGGAAAGGTATCAAGCCGTTTGACAGCTGATGCAGGCTGTCAAAATGGCTTTTACGCAGAAACAGGCGGGAGCAGCAAACAGCTGCGTCCAGCGAAGTCGCCTGCCACCGGAAGTCCCAGAAAAAGGGTAAAATCTTGATAGTAGCCAATTAGTCAAATTTTAAGTTTAATTTAAAGTTTTTGAAATAAATCCAATGCAATCAGAAAAATGTAATCTAATCTGGCCTAGCCAGGGAGCCTTGCAAAAAAAGGTCTGCTAAGCTCAAGACTAAGACAAAAACTGGGAAGACACACCCAGAGAGAGGCGTGACAAGCTTTTTTTGCCTTAGTCTGCTAAGCAGGAAGACTGAATTAACCCATTCTGTGGACTCTACACCACCCTCTGCTGGAGAAAGGTGGAAAATGTACTGATTATGAGGTTGATTTTGTATCAGTGATGTGAAATGAATGAAACTGGGGGGAGATGTAAAATGGAGAGCTGGGTTAGAAGGACTGTTTTTGAAGTTTATATTTTTAAAATTTTGGATTAGCAATATAAATAAGATGAATGAAGTAGATGATTAATGATATATAATTATAAAGGATTTATGATTATTGTAATGAGAAACGGTAAAGTTTAATCTTTAGATATTTGGATTGGGGGAAGTTGGATAACTATATTATATTATGAGTGTTGGTGTTAAAATAGAGTTTTTTATTATTTGAATTAAAGTTTTTTTTAAGGATTGTCTTTGAAGCTTATATTTTTAAAATTTTGGATTAGTATTATAAATAAGAAGAATGAATTTATATGAATGTTTTGAAGTAGATGATTAATGATATATATTTATATTATTTTAAAGGATTTAATTTCTGTATTTAATGGGATTATCATAATGAGAAATGGTAAAGTTTAATTTTTAGATATTTGG
>NW_015386370.1:794468-798956 GCF_001527695.2 Protobothrops mucrosquamatus | reverse complement strand
TTTTTTTTTTTTTTTTTTTTTTTTTTTTAACAATTAGGAGGTATCAAAACTGATTTTCTACATGTGGTATGGTATGGTATGGCAACAATTCATATCCAATGTGAAGTATTAACAGAGCAAGCGATTGTCTTGTATTCTATGAGGGTAATATTCATGTCCTTAATTATTGTGCAGACAATGCATTATCCTCAATTTTAATTAGTCCCTGAACTTAATTGTAATAATCCAGTAGATTGATAAAAATATTCTTGTTCTTTAAAGAAAATGCAGTTGGAACTATTCACAAATAATTTCTTATATGGCCAAGAACCTAGCTGTCCCTCTTGAAATGGAACAAATCTTTTGTGTGAGCCTCAGACAGGCTTCCAGAGTCCTAGCCAATGACTTCATTCACCACATGAGAGAGTTCCTGAGAAGAGTTGTAGTTTCTTCAGCAAGAAATTTTCTATTGTACTGAA
This sequence comes from Protobothrops mucrosquamatus, assembly GCF_001527695.2. Lineage (NCBI taxonomy): Eukaryota > Metazoa > Chordata > Lepidosauria > Squamata > Viperidae > Protobothrops > Protobothrops mucrosquamatus. The sequence goes on along the minus strand of NW_015386370.1, from coordinate 798,498 downwards.
CATGGAAGTTAACTTTGAGCCAAACCTGAAGAAGCAGCAGAGACAATAATATGTGGGCCACGTATTATTTTGACAAATTGGAAGGCTATCTTTCCAGCAAGCTGAACTGGATATGATTTCTACATCTGGCTAAAAACAAGGTCTGTTCAAGTAAAAAAATCAGATATTTTTTCATTTAAATTGTACAGTAACTGCTTTGCTCCTGCCAATAATGATATCATCCCAAATTCATGCTAGTTATAAAAGTTTTCTAAGGACAAAACAATCCTGAAATTGGGGCTGGGAAGTTTAAGCAGCATAAATGAAAAACTGTTGAGGCAAAGGTCAGGAGAAAGATCTTTCCCTTTCCAGACAAACCTTCCACAAAAGCCTTGAAATGGACAATACCACATACAATTGAATTGCTTATAAAAATCAATTATATTTTTTCACTATTATTCTAAAGCTTGGAAGTTTTCAAAATTTATTGCACAATTTTAGCCGAAGTGCTACAATTACCTACAGTTGCCTTTGAAGTTGTAAGATTTTCAGTAAAGTATATACATATAAAGAATAACAAGAACAATGAAAGAATGCTAAAGATAGAGGGGATAGTACAAAAAACCCTCTGCATAATAAATGTTGGTGATGTTGCTCATTATATAATCTTAACTTTCTGAAATGGCCAACAAAAGCACTGAGGAAACTCCAGTCAATTTTTGGGGTGACACTGGAAATATGAATTTCTTGAATGCCCCAAAAATGTTCTCCCTATTCTTTGAATATGTTACGTTTCTTCTGCAATGGTCAATTCCATTGTTATGTCTTTCACAAATAGTTAAGTTTTATCTTATAAGAAAAGTTTGTTCCTGTCACAGTTTAGCCTGGACATAGCAATAAATCTCTCTGTGGAAATAGAAAAACATGTAACAGAAGGCTGAAGGATGGACTTAGATAAGTTATTTTTACTGCAGGTGTAAAATAAGCTGTTACTAATGATGAAGAGCAGCTATTGCAGAATCCAGAAATAGAGCCATACTTAAACACTGACTCCAGTGTTTAAACCCTGTGTTACTTTCTCATATCCTTATACAGTAATAGATATTTTGCTGCCAATTTCTCAGTCCTGGATGTTGAGTATCTGTACAGTGTTTTGAAAACAATCTTTTCTTGTCTCAGACTTTATTTCCAACCTTGCTGGATTCAGACCCTGCAATTCCCAGTATTGTCATAATTTAAACCAGTGATTTTCAATTGTAATGATCAGGAACAAAACACACTTGAAAAATGAGACAAATATTCTCTGTATATCATATAATCAGTATGTAGTAGAAGATTCTGTTGAGTTATCAAGAAGGCTCTCTTGAGATCGGTGTCATTCTACTTTCCTACAGATGCAGTTTCCAGTGGATGATCAGTAAGTAGTCAATGAAATCAATAGAATTTTACCAGCTAACCCCAAGAAACTACTACCGAACTGAGAATTAAATTATAAGCTCATATTTTGTGCTTATTTTGCAACTACCCCCAAGTATATTCTTCCCTATGAACCTTACCTTAGCCGATCATAATTTAGCATTACAAAAGCAAACAACACCATCACACAGAATGCTCTTCTTTTTGGAGGGGAGCCTTTGAGATTCTGATTCTAGACAGGAAAGGAAAAAGTAAAGGGAAAAAAATAATAATCAACTTGCTTCACTTTCAACATTAAAAGGGCCATAAAGGGGCAGCAGCCTAATACTAGCTATTATTGCTCATTTTTCTCATGATTTTGCCACTATTGCAAGTGTCATTTGTGATCTCAATAAACAGGAAAAATTATATGCCTATATGATCTTATAGGGACAGTATGATAGAAAATGTACATGTCCTGATCAACATTCTAAGGATTGCTGAATCAGATATATGTATTGGATGACAAGGGTAGCCAGAATTGCACAAATTACTTTATTAATGAATATTAAGATCTATAGGTAATTCCTGTTTAGTAACTGATTCATTTAGTGACTGCTTGCAGTTACTCTGGTGATACCAGTCCTCGCATTTACAATCCTTGCAAGTCTGTAAAGCAAAGTTGAAATACAATGATGAAATTGTGATGTTTCACTTAGCATTTGCTTCACTTAATGACCAAGTTGCTGGTACCAAAGGGTTGCTAAATGAGCTAATTAACTTAGCTTGCCCACTTTTAATTCAGTTACCATGAATTATGCTATAGGAAAACTCTGGAAAGATCCAAAGAGATGTTGCTGATTGTTCCCACTTCTCACTGAATGTGTGTGCCTAAGCCTTGGCAGCATTTACCATGAAGAGCAACTTTCTTGAGGAAGGTATTTGGCTTGTAGTTCTGGAGGAAACAGATTATCTGGCCATTTTCAGTCTGACATATAGTACTAAGATACCATTAGTCTCATTTGTTGATGACCACAGACTTGGAATAAGGGAAGTGCATCCATCCTGACCCTTCTTGAACACTTACCAATCTTTCATAGCATCACTCATGGTACCCTTTTGGACAGGTAAGGGTTAAGACGGTGTTGTGATGGTATTCCTCCTTCCTCCAAGGGAGAAAGGTCTAGTTCTAGACACTTGCTCTGCGGGGTATCTCATGGGTCTATTCTAACCATAGCAAGTCCAAGAGGCTATTTATTTTGGACCTCTTCAGAAGCTGAATCCAGAAATTTTCCACTGTTTTTTCTGGAAGAGACGGTACTCACAGGATCAGTGTGCAATTTGGGCATTTCCTGGACTCATGGCTCCTGCTTGAAGAACAGGTAGCAGTCATGGCCAAGAGAGCCTTTGCACGATTCTGTCTTTTGTTCCAACTGCATCTCTTACTGGATTGGGAGATCTCATTTATGCTCACTCATACCTTAGTTCCATCCTGGTTGGACAAATGCAATGAGGACAACATGGGGCTACCTTTAAAGGCCATCAAGGAACCTAAATTAGTCCAGGATGCAGTGACATTGGTAATTCACGTAACATTATTGCACAACCTGCAGTAACTCTCAATAGACTTCCAAATGCAATGCAAGGTACTCATTATCATATATAAAGCCATGCATGGCTCAGGCTCACATTATCTGTGGGGTTATTTGTCTCTATTTCTGCCATAGTTGGAAGAGCGTGTTCTAGATCCTTCCTGAGGAAATATCACCTGATGGGAAGTATTCCTTTCCTTGGCAGTGTCCCCCTTTGTAATGATCTTTTCTACCCAGATTTGGATGGCCACAATCCTATTAGTCTTCTAAAAAGCTTCAAAGTCCTAATTTTTCTGCAAGAATTGGGCCAGGTCAATAGACAATCCATCTTCTGGGAGACGGGTTGTATGTCTGGTTGACCTGGCCATATATTGTTTGATATATTGTCTGTGGAATTTGTTCCATTTGATTTTGTATGGTCTTTTCAATCTACAATATCACATTTTCAATGTTTGGCAACACTTAGTTCCACAGAAAGCAATTTTCCATAATTACTGTGCTTACCTCCACTCCCAGTTCATCTAGCTGTCTCTTCAGTGAACCATTCTCTCTTTTAAGATGATCATTTTCTAACAAAGCAGTCTTCAGTCTAGCTTCTAAACTCTGCATATATTCCTTTTTCTTCCTCCGTGACTGACAAGCCGATTCCCGGTTTTTTATCATGCGTTGCTGCCGTTTTAGAACATTCATCTGGGAATAACACATATGATGAAAAAAACTGTTCAAAGCTCAGAAAATTTGCAAAGAAACAGAGCCAACACAAGGCGACTGACAACACTACAAGCTTTTCTTTAAAAGGGGGGGAGGAGAGGGGAAGGATGTAATTATATTGCACAAAAATAAGCATTCCTAAGAATTCTAGAAGATCCCATTTTTCCTGTTACTTGAATTTATATACCGTATTTATTGGCGTATAACACGCACTTTTTCCCCCTGAAAATAGGGGGCAAATGATGTGTGCGTGTTATACGCCGATATAAGCTCTCCGCCGCCCGGCCCCACCTCGGCCCGGGCAGCCACGGCCCTTCCCCGTCCTCCTGCTGCCGCTGCCGCCGTGGCCCTTC
>NW_015386370.1:788840-793179 GCF_001527695.2 Protobothrops mucrosquamatus | reverse complement strand
TTTTCCTGAAATTTCCCTTAAAATGAAGGTGCGTGTTATACGCCTGTGCGTGTTATACGCCAATAAATACGGTAATTTTTTTTCTAAATCTGATATTCTATAGTCAGGTTGTCCTCGGTTTATGACCACAATTGCAACCAGAATGTCCATTGAGAAGTAAAGCAATAATTAAGCGAGTTGCATCCAATTGTATGACCTTTTTTTGCTAAGCTAATCACCGTGATCATTAAGGGAATCACAAGCTGTTAAGTGAAAAAGTGACTTCTCCCATTGATTTTGCTTGTCAGAAGCCAGCTGGGAAGATAGCAAATAGCAATCATGTGACACCAGGATGCTAAAACTATTGTAAATACATGCTGGTTGCCAAGCTCCTGAATTTTGACCACATGACCATAGAGATGCTGTGACGGTCTTAAGTGCGAAGACCAGTTGTAAATCACTTTTTAAAGTGCTGTCATAACTTCAAATAGTAAATGAATGGTCATAAGCTGAGGACTACTTGTAAAGAGTATTTGACAGTACTCTTTCCATACACTTACAGATTTAAGATTACATTACAAACTTACAATCTTGTCTCATCAAGCAATTAAATATCTTTAAAATTATTTTCGAACTATTTCTCATATCCATGTGCCATTGTACAATAGCACCGGGAGAAATTAGATTTTTATTATTGGACCACTGTTAATAAATACCTAAAAGGAGCCAACACCTCACACTAATAAAATTCAGCTCCAATTATTTCAGTATTTCCCCATTCTGAGTAATGAAATGGTGGTAGTGATGCCAGAATAATCCCTGCATCTCCCAGAAATGGACAAAGATTAAAGGATAAGGCTTGGTGAGTAGCTCAGCCTGCCTCATTGAATTCACTTAATAAACCTATTTATTTTACCATCTCTTCCTCTTCTACACAGCTGCTAAAAGCTCCCCTTCCAGCCACATGGTAGATCAAATGGAATTTGTTTGCTTCATGCATGGATTAGTTGAGAAAGCTTTTTGGTCTCTACACTGATGTATTGAAGTGAGTTTTTACCCAGTTTAACAGGAGTAATTTACATTCATTTTGCTTGTATTTATAATGTGTTAGGCAGAGTGTTGATTTAGCTGTGGGGGGGGGGAATAAAGCAGAGATTATACTCATTTCAGCCTCACTGACCCAATGCTCACCAGATGGTTTGACAAGGCATTTCATTAGCACTCCATTTGACACTGAAAAAAATGCCAAGCTGCAAAGGAGAGCTGATCAGTACTTTAATTTCTGTTAAAGTGGCAAACTGGTATCTGATTCCTTCAGACTATATGATTTAATATTCCCTGTACAATAACAAAAATAAAGGCCTTCCAACACACAAAACTAATGTAACAAGAATTCTAGCCCATTGCAGTCCTGTTTGGCAGCTTTCACATGTAGTTTCCTCCCCTAAGGGAGTCAGGATGGTACAACGGTTATTGGACTTGGATTGGGGATGCAAATGAATTAACAGTAGTGTGAAGTAGAACAAACATGAACACAATTCTATCACATCATCATTTTTCCATTTTTGCCAAACACTCTGACAGTATTAAACGGGAGGGCAGATGTCCAATTAACTTTATGACTTTACACTGCATTACTCAACTGTTACTGAGGGCAGTGCAATGGCTCAGCGGTTAAGATGCTGGGCTTGTCAGCTAGAAAGCCAGCAGCCCAGGTTGGAGACCCAAACACCATGCAATGGGGTGAACTCCCATCCTCGCCCTAACTCCTCCCAATCTAGCAGTTCCAAAACATGCAAATGCAAGTAGATGAATAGATACCACTTTCGTGGGAAGGTAACAGAGCTCTGTGATACTGTATCATGCTGGCCACATGACCATGCAAATGTCTTCAGACAGCATTGACTCAATGGCCTTGAAATGAAGATGAGGACCATCCCCTATAGTCAGCAATGATTAGCAGAGTAAAATCTGCAGGGACTCCTTTACCTTTTACTCAATTGATAGTTCACAAAAATGAATAGAGATACATTGCCAGCTACTCCTGCCCTTAGACAGCAGGAAAGAGACTCAAGGCTGTGATCTCTGGAGCTGTTTCCCATGATGAAGATGAGCAGACAGCAAGACTCAAGAAGAAATATAATAATTTCTCTGTCCCACAATCCAGTAACTTCACCATGGCCCAGAAACAAATGTCCTGCAATGCTTTATGTACACAGAACTCCAGATTTTTTTTAAAATGAGTGATCTGCTTTTATTCTAATGTAATATCAAACAAAGGCGTGGTAAAGGGACACACAACAACTATCCCTTTCCGTCAATTGAGTATAGGCTCTGGGTTCCAAAGGCTGTTACCCCAAAAGCCATACCATAATTTCAAAAACTGTTTCTCCTGTCTGAATAGTCAGCCACATGTAAGTATGTGGGTGCACACAAACACTCTCAGAGTCTAAGCCTGGAACTATCTCCACCACCAGAAATAAAAAGGGCAAAGAAGCACCAATTGAAATGTTACCACTTGAATTTCCAAGCCTTTAGCAGGTCCAACTTATTTTCCAATATTCTCTTTAGTAAGAAAATCTAGAAGATTGCTAGTTTATAGAAAAGTTTAAATTGTTGGGAGCTGAAATTCCACTGTGGACATTGTATGTTGTCAATTATGTCACTAGTGGCGTGTGGCTAAAACATTTTTGGGACCCCAAGCTTTCCAGGTGGAAGGGCTAATTACAAACAGAAGCTGGAAAGAACTTACATCCATGTTTGTACTTGAGGAAGAGGCGTGAAGGACAGGCTTAGGTTCTGCTAGGTTCCCACCGGTCAAACTCTTTCCTGCAGCTTGTGGTAATACCCTAATGGTGTGACCTGTTAATGGTTTTACTCCACCATTAACAGCAATGGCTGGATTTGAGGCAGGAAGGATTCCAGATGTCTGAAGATGAACCACAGCAGGCTGAGAAATCATTAGTGGCTGACCTAAAACAGAAACAAAAAGTTTTGGTATACTGATTTAGCACTTACCAAAAATGTTAAGTTCTATGCATGCTATGTTTTGCCTCATGATAGCTGTACAAAGATGAGAAAGTACTGCTTTACTTTATAAAGCTAAACATATATAGGCCTAGAACATTTCTATCCTAGGCATCCAGTAATTTTTGAAGAATTCGGAGGTGTTGCTTTTAGTCCTACCTAAAGCTTGCACTTGCACACTGAAGATTCCTTCATTTAAATACCATACCCCGCCTAAAGCATATCATATATCATTTGTTACTTTTGAGGCTGTGATTAAATTTTAAAATGGTTGCTATGTGTGGCACATGAATTGTGGTTAAAAGAGCAGATTAGGGCCACTTCTACAGTGTCAATCCAAATCACCCACTACCAACAACTCACATAATGCCTACATAAATTATCCACAAATTGTTCATAAGCAAAATATCTAGACAGAGGTGCTTATCAACCAACGTACTATAAATAAACAAAAATTGAAAATCATAGATATACTGCTTTTGAACATAGCTTATTTATATTGTGTAGGTGAGTTTCTCCTCATTTTCCAAAGGAGACAAATCATGCAAATCACCCAGGAGTGGTTAATGGCCAGCCATTCCACTTTTAATGTACTAATGTTAATTCTGATATATTTACAACAGAAAGATATAATGAATATAATAAGATATAATGAATCCTCTCATCTTTCCTATAATCTTCTATTATTGGTATCTTATGATTATATTACTTTGTTGTTTGCATGTTCATTCACAGTTTACGCACTGGAGAAAGATTCACTGTGAAAGTAAAAGAAGCTTTAAAGAATTGCACTCACATCTTCCTATGTTTCAGTAAAATAAAAAAAATATCCTTTCCCAATGTTTTAATTAAAATCCTCAATTTCTTGCTCATACAGGCAGTCCTCGCTTACTCAACATAACTGGGATCCGCCATCGTAAAGTGAAAAATCACATGACCATGCTCACTTTATGATGGCAGTTTGACAGTTCCAGCTGTGGTTGTTAAGTAAATCACATATGGATCATTAAAGCGCAGCATCACCTAACTATAACTTGCAAGTTCCTGCCAGCTTCTCCCACTCTGCTTACCGCAGGCTGGCTATAAGGGTCACAAATGGTGATTATGTGGCCATGGGATGCTGCTATCAATATAAATACCTGTTCTATCCCAGCCTATTGCCGTCCTTGTTAGAGGCACAAGGACCAAACCCCTGCTGATACAATAGGCTGGAGACTTTAAAACAAAACAAAATCCCTTTTATTTGGGTGACAAACCTGTCAATAAGTCCAAAACACAAACAGCAAAACTCAAGTCCAAAGGAAGGAAATAGTCCACAGGAACACGTTGCAAA
>NW_015386370.1:783218-787812 GCF_001527695.2 Protobothrops mucrosquamatus | reverse complement strand
ACCTGTTCTATCCCAGCCTATTGCCGTCCTTGTTAGAGGCACAAGGACCAAACCCCTGCTGATACAATAGGCTGGAGACTTTAAAACAAAACAAAATCCCTTTTATTTGGGTGACAAACCTGTCAATAAGTCCAAAACACAAACAGCAAAACTCAAGTCCAAAGGAAGGAAATAGTCCACAGGAACACGTTGCAAACAAAACGAACAGACCAGGATTCCAAGAAGCACTTTGCAAACGGTTGCCTTCAGCAACCAGCAACGCCCACACCTCCCCTTTTTATACAGCAGTCCCAGGGCGTTGCCTCTCATTGCCTTCTCCTTTTACTTTGGAGTAGTCGCATAGACTGTTGTTGTTTTTCTCTCGCTACTTGATGACGTCTGCGAGCATCAATTAGCACATCCAGGTGTGAGCCTTCCGAATCTGACTCATGCTCCTCACACAGCTGAGCTTCATCAGAAACACGGCTGGAGGGGCCAGGCTCTTCATCAAGCCGTGAGTCCTGTAATTCATCAGAGCCTCCCTCTGACCCTGATGGCCCCTCAACGGCCTCCTCCACCTCCTCCTCAGATTCCCCAGACTCAGCTGTTGGGAACACAGGCTGGCACGGAATCACAACACTATCCCGCACCGCAGGGCCCTGCCCCCGGGTCTGCCGATCCGGATGCGGTCGGGATGGGAAGCGGTCATGAAAGGCGGTCACCAAAGCAGGAGCATGAACGGTGGTCGCATCCTCCCAGGTGAACTCCTCCGGTCTGTAACCTTTCCATTCAATCAGATACTGGAAGCGACCTTTTACCCAACGGGAGTCCCGAATGCTGGCAACCTCGTACTCGGGAGCACTGTCTCCATCACGTTGTTCTGGTGGGGGAGGTTCGGCTCGGCGGAGTGGACACGCCGGTTGCTCAGGGACCAACAGAGAGCAGTGAAAGAATGGATGTACCCGCATGGAACGTGGCAGAGTTAAGCGATAGGCGACCGGATTGATGACAGCCTCGATGGGGAACGGTCCTACATATCGGTGGTCTAATTTCTTGACTGGCCGGGTTGACGGTAGGTTCCTGGTGGACAGCCATACCCAGTCTCCCACCCATAGTAGAGGCGTATCCCGCCTCGACCGATCAGCAAACCTTTTGTAGTCAGCCTTGGCCTTCTCCAACTGTCGCTGCACCAATCGATGGATCGCCTGTAACTCTGCCATGTAGTCGTTTGCTGGTGGTCCCGGTGCGTCTAATGGGGAAAGAGGGAAAAACCGAGGGTGATAGCCCACATTGGCTAAGAATGGGGTCATCTGCGTGGAGGTATGCTGGGAGTTATTGAATGCAAACTCAGCCACCGCCAGATAGTCCACCCAATTGTTCTGCTGCTGATTGACATAGCAGCGCAGATATTGTTCCAGGATTCCAATGACCTTCTCGGTCCCTTCGTCAGTTTAGGGATGATGTGCGGACGAGAGGCAGATCTTGACGTCTAATGCCTGCATCAACCCCTGCCAGAAACGGGCTGTGAACTGGGGCCCCCTATCAGGAAGACCATGTAGCCAGAACACCTGCTGGATGAACATGCGACCGGTGGTGCGGGCAGACGGCAAGCCACGACATGGAATGAAATGCGCCATCTTGGTCAGCATGTCCACCACCACAAACACCGTTGTGAATCCAGAAGACGGGGGTAAGTCCGTCAGAAAGTCCATGGACACAGACCCCCAGGGTCGTTTGGGTGTCGGCAAGGGCTGCAGTAGGCCGGGCGGGGCCCGTCGCTGACTTGGCCTGCCTACACGAAATACAAGAGGAGACGTAGGTCTGAACGTCGTGTCGGATTCGGGGCCACCAGAAGGTCCGGGAGACCAAGTTCAGGGTCTTGAACAGGCCAAAATGCCCCGCCACCGGATTGTCGTGACACTGGCTGAGGATGAGTCCCCTGAGCGGGTCCCCAGGAACATAGAGCCGATCACAATAGTGGAGGAGTCCATCCGTGACTGTCCATGGAGAATTGGGCCCCACCTCCTCCTTTCGCTGAGCCACCCATCCATCCTGCTGCTGGGCCTCCCGAATCCGAGCCCGTATATCTATCGGCTCTCGTACCGCAGCAAAAGACTCGATAGGGAGCACTGTCCTGGGCAGAAGCTTGTCTTCTGCTCGGGAATATTCGGGCTTCCTGGACAGAGCATCCGCTCTTTGATTGTGACCGCTGGGTACGTACGTCACCTGGAAATTGAACCTCGCAAAGAAGAGAGACCAGCAGATCTGGCGTTGGTTCAATTTCCGAGCGGTCTGCAGGCTCTCCAAATTCTTATGGTCCGTCCGGACCTCGATTTGATGACGCACCCCTTCCAGATGATGCCTCCAGGCCTCGAATGCCACTTTAATGGCCAATAGCTCCTTCTCCCAGATGGTATAGTTGCGCTCCGCCGGATTCAATTTCCGTGAATAGTACGCGCAAGGGAAGAGGGCACCGCCAGGCGTCGTCGCCTGGAGTAACACCACCCCAATGGCAATGTCGGACGCATCCGCCTCCACGACAAATGGCCGTTGCGGGTCAGGATGCTTCAGGATGGGCTCTTCATGAAGGCTTCCTTCAAAGCCTGGAAAGCCCATTGTTCTGGAGCGTCCCACTGGAACCGAGTCTTTTTCTGCAGGAGCCGAGTAAGGGGGGCTGTCATGGTAGCAAACCTGGGGATGAAAGTCCGGTAATAGTTGGCGAACCCAAGAAGTCGCTGGACATCCTTCACACGACGTGGGGGTTGCCAACTCTGCAAAGACTCAACTTTACTTGGCTCCATGGCGATGCCCTCAGGAGAAATACAGTGACCCAAGAACTCTATAGTCGTCTTGTAGAACTGACACTTCTCTAATTTAGCATACAGCCGATGTTCTCGGAGCCGCTGCAGGACCTGACGAAGATGCTGATGATGCACCTCTCGCGATGAGGAATAGATCAGGATGTCGTCCAGGTATATCACAACAAACTGATCTAACAAGTCCCGGAAAATATCGTTCATAAAGTGCTGGAAAACGGCAGGGGCGTTAGTCAGGCCAAATGGCATCACCGTGTACTCAAAGTGCCCATACCGAGTACCAAACGCCGTCTTCCACTCATCACCCGACCGAACTCTGACAAGGTTATAAGCTCCACGCAAGTCCAGTTTTGTGAAGAGCTTTGCCTCACGGAGCTGGTCCAAGAGTTCGGGGATGAGGGGCAGCGGGTATCGGTTGCGCACCGTGATGGCATTCAATTTCCGATAATCACAACACAGCCGCAATTCACCGGACTTTTTCTTGACGAAGAGTACGGGTGCGGACACCGGTGAGGACGAGGGCCGAATAAAACCCCGGGCCAAATTCTTGTCCAAAAAGTCCCGCAATGCGGCCAACTCTGGGTCCGACATGGAATACAAACGCCCCCCTGGGAGAGGCGCATCAGGGACTAAGTCAATGGGGCAGTCATAGGGCCTGTGCGGGGGCAATTGATCTGCCTCTGACTCGCTGAACACATCAGCATAATCCGCCAATTCAGAGGGTAAGGAGACCCCCATGGGCCCCTCTACCTGACCGGCACAGATGTGGCGGGTGTGGTCCACGCACTGCAAGCTTGGAAAGGTGACCAAGTTCTGTGACCAATAAATCTGTGGGTCATGCGCTTGAAGCCACGCCATTCCCAAAACCACAGGGAAATGCAGGTCTGAGGTGATATAAAACTGGATGGCCTTCTCATGGGTACTGATGGCCATACATAGTGGTTGCGTGGCAGCCGTAATTGGCCCAGACTGAAGCACTCGACCATCAATGGTCTCCACTAACATCGGGGGATCCACGGGGCATTGGGGAATCGCCCATTGAGCCACGAATGCTGCGTCTATAAAGTTTGTAGTGGCCCCAGAGTCAATCAACGTATGGACAGGAATCCCCTTGGGCAACTTAAGAAGAATCAGACGCGCCTCCAAGATCAAATGTTTTGGGGGTCCGTGGGCAGCATCAGAAGGGTGTGGCTCGGAGGTGCGGGACGCCCGACCCAAAAGGCCTTTCAGGTCAGGCGTGTGCTGTTTCCCGACAGGGGAGCAGATGGCAGTCTCGGGACAGGCTCCGTCACAGACGGCCCTCGTCGCTTCTTGGGGCAGAAAGCGGCCAAATGCCCAGGGTCCCCACAGTAAAAACAACCCCCCCGAATGTCGCCTGTTCATCTCTGCCAACGATAGACGAGGTCTGGCAGCACCTAACTCCATTGGCTCCTCCCTCTGGACCGGGGTCGCACTCACAACGGGGGCCATACGGGTCTCTGGGATGGCACGGCGACTCCTTCGCTGCTGCAGCCGGGCGTCGATCCGCAGTCAGAGATGAATTTATTTATTTATTTTACAAAATTTATATGCCGCCCTTCTCCCAGTAAGGTCTGGGGGAATATCAACATGGGCCAGCTCATCCAGCATCTCCTCCGACAACCCATCCTGGAAAGCGTCCACAAGCGCAGCCTCATTCCAGGCTGAATCCTGGCTAAGCAGCCGAAATTCGCTGATATAGCCCTGCAGGGGGCGTCGGCCTTGCCTCAGAGCCTTCAAACGCCGGGTAGCCGTCTGGGTCTTGATGGGGTCTTCATACA
>NW_015386370.1:761555-782887 GCF_001527695.2 Protobothrops mucrosquamatus | reverse complement strand
CACCTCCCCTTTTTATACAGCAGTCCCAGGGCGTTGCCTCTCATTGCCTTCTCCTTTTACTTTGGAGTAGTCGCATAGACTGTTGTTGTTTTTCTCTCGCTACTTGACGACGTCTGCGAGCATCAATTAGCACATCCAGGTGTGAGCCTTCCGAATCTGACTCATGCTCCTCACACAGCTGAGCTTCATCAGAAACACGGCTGGAGGGGCCAGGCTCTTCATCAAGCCGTGAGTCCTGTAATTCATCAGAGCCTCCCTCTGACCCTGATGGCCCCTCAACGGCCTCCTCCACCTCCTCCTCAGATTCCCCAGACTCAGCTGTTGGGAACACAGGCTGGCACGGAATCACAACAATACCTGCCAGTTGCCAAGCGCCCAAATCACAATCACATAACCACTGGGCACTGTGACATCTGCAACTTCAAGGGCCAGTTGTAAGTCTCATTATTTAGTGCCCTTGTCACTTTGAACAGTCGCTGAATGAGCAATTGGTAAGCAATGACTACCTGTAATTGGGACTTCTGGTTTGCCGCTGTGGCCGCCGCGGACATTTGGAAGGTGAGCTCAGTCTTCCACGTCCAATTTCGCATTGCTGGGAGACCCTGGAAAGGGTCAAAAGTCGGGGAAGGGATTCCCGCTTGATCACGGGAGGGCGGTAGCCCTTCCATTCGATCCGGCGCAGCCTTCCAAACCGGCGGACGAAAGACAGGCCATAGCAATATGGCTCATCACTAGGCTGCAGACAGCCGAAGTCAAACTTACCACCAGGCATCTATAAAGCAGCGCGGATGAGACTGGCTGAGATCCGAACCTCTGTTTAACCTGAATTATTTTTTCCACCTGTATAAGCTGCCCAAGGTATTTTCCCCCCTGCGGAGAGAGGGAAGGGAAACTTTATCCCACCCTCCAAAAACAGCAGCGACTGACTATCCAGGGGAGTTTAAAACGTTGTTACTACAACCTGATTTTAACTGGACTTTTATCTTTCTAAAATTTGAGGACTAAAAGATTTCCTATCCTTATTGAAGATTTGGGTTTTTATTTACAAAAAAGAAGTAAAATTGGAAAAAAGGGCTATAAAAATCTTGGACTTAAAAAAAAATCCTAAACGGTATGGGTGACATCTTGTGGCTAAATCTGATATTGCAATCTGTTATTGTCTAGAAGAGACTTGGCTTGAAGCCCAGACTATAGATAAGACTTTTGTAACCTTGGCAATCAGCTGTGAGAAGCCGAGCTGTGTTCTATACTCAGTGATACAATTATTCTTACTCTCTGATTGTAAAGCTCTTAATTCACACCATTAAGAGAACATGGATGAAGATCAGGAACAGATTTTATTTACGCTGAAAGCAATTCATGAAACTATTCTTAAAGCCACTGATGAAATAAGAGGCTACAGAAAAGAACAAGATGTCAGCCTAGATATACGAACCCAAACTTTGATTACAACCAAAGAATTAACTACACAGAATATAACAGAGGAAGTGGAGCAATTAAATACTATGATAGAAGATTCAACTGATCAACAAACACAGTTAATGGAAAACTCAGAAAAAGGATTGACAACATTGAAAATGGAAAAGACTTTCTGTATAAACCAGAAGAAACCTGAGGATCAAGAAGAAGAACAGACCGAAGGGAAGATAAACATTTCAGGACAACTACGCCGAGAGAGAAAAATAGAGAGACGATTTGTTAGCACCTTTTAAAAAATGGTGATTGGATGGCTTTTCTTATTTCAAACAATATACATAATAATAGAGGGAGATCTATATGATGACCTAAAAGCACAGATATGGAAGATGAATTAGCAAAGAAAGAAAGCTAGAATAAGGCTGAAGAAAATTTGGAAGTATAAATATTAAAAGTTAAATTTGAATATTGATTTGTTTATAAAGATTGAATGTAAAAGCTAATTAAGATATATATATAAGCTAAAAATATTTTGATAACTGTAATAAACATGTTTTTACTTAGCTGATATAATAAAAACTGTACTAGCTCAAATATGAGATAAATAGACACCAAGAGAAAAAGAGAGGAAGTATTTGTTGTTGAAATAAGAGAAAATTTGGTTACTAAATTTAAGATGTTTGGAAATTAATAGAAAATAAGAATGTTATACTGTATTATCAATTAGTTGATGTAAGATGGTGAGAAATAGAATATATTCAAATAGATAAGATGTGTATTCTGAATATTAGATTTTGTGATGAATTGTGATAATGGGAACTTGTTACTTAAAACTTGGAAATTATAAATACTAAATGTTAAAGTTAAACATTAACGGGAAATTAAAAATTGGGAAAACTAATTAGGACATTGATTGTCTATAAAGACTGAATGTTAAAATAATAATGAGATGTATAAGCCAAAAATTATTGATAAATTTAAGAATGTCATTTTTATTTAATCGATTTAATAAGAATTGTATTAGTTTAGACAGGAGACAGTGAATACTGAGGGGAAAAGAGAGGAAAATTTTGATGTAATAGCTTGAGATTTGTACTGAAGATATTTGTATGTTATTGTATTATTGATTGGCCCAGCCGCCACGTTGCTTTTTGAATACTTAAATGTAAAATTAGAAAATCAATAAAACATTATTTTAAAAAATGACTACCTGTAATCAGAGATCAAGAATCCTGCTACTTGGAAATTAAATTACTCTTTTCACTTCAATTTTGCTCCAAAAAGCCCTTTTAGACACAGAACTTGATATGTTTGCCACTAGATGCTGACAGAAAACTAACGTAAGTTTAAAAGTTGGACCTATTAAAACTGCACCCATTTAAAGGAATTCTACCTCCAAAATACTTAGCAATCCTCTCTTAGGAAACTGCAGTGTCTGCATATCACACATTCCACATCACTTGCTAAATCCTGTCAACAGACCTGGTATGCATCCCATTGCAATCTTAACTCATATACCTTTTGGAGGTGCTGGCTGGATAGTTACAACTGGCTGCTGCTTGGACAGCGTCAGGAGAGTGGGAAGAGCTGGAATGACAATGGCTTTTGCCTGGAGATTAGGCTGAGTCTCACAAAAAGCACGCAACGGAGGCTTGGGCTGAATTAACGGTTTTGAGGCTGCTGGATTACTTCGATTAATAGTCATCGATGATCCATTTGCTGTAGAAGAGAATGTGCATTTGAAGTAGATTTCTTTTTTAAAAAAGGTTATATTCCTCCTCATGCAATTGTCTGACGTTCAATAGAAATAGTGCTGACAACAAGGAGGTCAGGAAGAGGAACTTCATTAAATGAAGGGAACTGTACAACACAACCAGGGATCAAACCTGCCTTTAAAGAATACACACTTTACTTATTCATAATATATGGGCTGGTTCAAACATGTCAGCTGGCATCAGACCAAGTAAAGCCTGGCATTTGTACACTCCCTTCTCTTCCTTCAATGCAATAACTGTATTGGCTTTTAAGTTGCTCAAATCCTGGCTTATTCTTAATATAAATTAGAAAAGGTGATCTGGCCAACTTCAAATAAGTGGTACACCATTTATTAAACAGTTTGCTTTCAAGCACAGTCTCTAGTTTAAATGGAAAGATAAGCCTAACCAGAGAGGAATAGCGAATTAAGTTCAATTGATTGTGTACTTAGCATAACATTATAGTCTAATCAGCCTAGTGGTTCTACACACTTGAAAATAAATGAACAGCCTTAACTACAGCAACTGTTTCTTATTATGTTTTAGCTGTAGAAATGCTGATATATTACTGCACACCTCCATTTAAAAATCACAAACAAGGAAGACATTATAGAAAGAAAAGTGGCAAAACCTAATTATTCTCAACTAACACTACTTCTACATTATATTTTAATTCACAAAACAGTATGGCAGCACTGTTTAATTCAGCTAATTAAAAGTTTTTAAAAGTGCCAATTTATATGGCTGCAAGTTTCTAAATCCATTTAATGCAATTATTTGTAAAAAAAATGTGAGCAATAGGGATTATGTCTTTATGATGAAGTATCTTTTCTATAATAATACCACCTATTATATAAGCATACATAATCAAAAAACAAAGTATGATTCTCAGGAACTATTTTGTGCATGTGCAAATGTACTTAGATCTAAGCAAACCAATGAAAACATCTACATGATATTTAACTGAGTGAAAGACAAAATTCTTAGTTATTCTTACTAATTTAGATCACTGTTATTATTCCCATATTGGAAAATGGGCAAATAAAAATCATACCTGAACAACGCATAATTTTAGGTGGGGACTTCTCAGTTTGCTCTTTAGGTAATGATGATCTGGAGCTGTGTTTGTCATATAAAGATGCAATGGATAAGTGAGAATTAGTGCCAAACTCCACACCTTCCTGGGAATGTTTAAAAAAATTACAAATATTGTAATTCTTCTTGTTACAACAAACAAGCAAAAGACAAATACACACTGGCAGAACTATTTTTCCCAGTTACTGTATACTTTAGTTACAACGCATTTAAAACACTTTTGCATAACACAGGAGACCTCAAAAATTCTAAACTAGGCCAAGAAATTATTTGCATTTTAGTCCAAAACTCTGCAAGTCCTCCAACTACCACAGAAGTTGATGGGGTGAATAAAAGAATAGGGTAGAAACACAGAATAAAGGAGACGAGGAATGCTGTTGAGGCCACAAACGTGCAGATCTAACAGATCGTCTCAGTTCTCAGATTTGGCAAATTTATCTTCAGACAGCAAGATCTCACTCACTGACTCCGGCAAGTCTCCTAACCTTGGATTTCAGAACTCTTTGCATCATTCCTTCTGAATGCTGATTGGTTCCCAGATACTTGCAAAGAACCCATGCCAGCAATAAAGGAAAAGTTAACCAGCAATGCAATTGTTTCTTTGCATCTGGATTAGTTGATGATAATAAAGATTATTTTGAATATTAATCTTGTTAAATATTACTTCATTGCATCTAACTAGCCAAAAGAAATTACTTACAGGTACATGTTGTACTGGAGAGTCCACAGGTAAAGGAGAAGGAACTGAATCTGTTGAAGCAGTTGGTGACAGAGGTTCTGCTTTGCACTCTATATCTTTAATAGAAAGAATTAAAGAAAATTAACAGATTCCTCTCAAGAAGGATTGCATCCAAAGATACATTCCACATTCAGTACATTGGGGACTGAAACATAGGGCTTGAATGGTTTGGCTCTAGCCTTCCATTCTGTTTTCCCCTCATAAAGAGGGTACTGGGGATACGGAATTTATTTCTCCTACAGAATCTTTTTACTCTAATTGCAAATTTCACTGTGAATGCACTTGCTGTACAAAACACTGAATTAACAATAAAATGAAAGTAATGAATTCTTTTTTATTTTACATGCGCATTTGGACTGATCTTTCTTGAGAGAGTAGAGTAGAGTAGAGTAGAGCAGAGCAGAGCAGAGCAGAATAGAATAGAATCCATATTTACAACTAGAATTTGCATCCGTATTTACACAAAGCGAAAAAACAGTCCAATCTATCAAAAATAGTGCCATAAAAAACAGATTAGAAACACAAGTTAAGATAGGTAAGAAAATGGTAAGTGAGCACCTGTCCACCCTAGATGAGTTCAAATCACCAGGACCAGATAGATTACACCCCAAGGTTCTGAAGGAACTGGCAGATGTGATCTCAGAACCACTGAACTATATCTTTCAAAGATCCTGGAGCACGGGGGAACTACCAGAGGACTGGAAAAGAGCTGAAGTAGTTCCCATGTTCAAAAAAGGGGAAAAAATGGATCCAGGAAACTACAGACCTATCAACCTGACCTCAATACCTGGGAAGATCTTGGAAAGATAATCAAGCAACGAATCAGCGAACACCTAGAGGCAAACAAAGTCATTACTAAAAGCCAACATGGGTTTGTCAAAAACAGATCATGCCAGACAAATCTTATTGCATTCTTTGACCAGGTGACAAAATTAGTGGACCAGAGGAATGCTGTGGATATAATTTACTTGGACTTCAGCAAGGCATTTGATAAAGTAGACCACAACCTACTACTTGATAAGATAGAAAAATGTGTGTTAGACAGCATCACCACCAGATGGATTTGTAGCTGGCTGACCAGCCGTACTCAGCGTGTGGTCCTCAATGGAACTGCATCTACATGGAGGGAGTGTGTAGTAGGGTGCCCCAGGGCACTGTTCTGGGCCCAGTGCTCTTCAACATCTTCATCAATGATTTGGATGAGGGAATAGATGGGGAACTCATCAAATTTGCAGACAACACCAAGCTGGCAGGAATAGTCAAAACTCCAGAAGATAGATTTAAGATACAGAAGGATCTTGACAGACTTCAACATTGGGCGCTATCTAACAAAATGAAATTCAATGGTGAAAAAAGTAAGGTTCTACATTTAGACAAGAAAAACCAAATGCACAGGTATAGTGTAGGTGGTACCTTGCTCAATAGTAGCAACTGTGAGAGGGATCTTGGAGTCCTAGTGGACAATCACTTAAATATGAGCCAGCAGTGTGCTACAGCTGCCAAAAAAGCCAATACAGTATTAATAGAGGGAAAGAATCAAGATCACATGAAGTGTTAATACCACTTTACAATGCCTTGGTAAGGCCACACTTGGAATACTGCATCCAGTTTTGGTCACCACGATGTAAAAAAAATGTTGAGACTCTAGAATACAGAGAAGAGCAACAAAGATGATCAGGGGACTGGAGGCTAAAACATATAAGGAACGGTTGCTAGAATTGGGTATGTCTAGTCTAATGAAGAGAAGGACGAGGGATGACATGATAGCAGTGTTCCAATATCTCAGGGGCTGCCACAAAGAGGGAGTCAAGCTATTCTCCAAAGCACCTGAAGACAGGACAAGAAGCAACAGATGGAAACTAACCAAAGAGAGAAGCAACCTAGAACTAAGAAGAAATTTTCTGACAGTTAGAACAATTAAACAGTGGAACAACCTACCTCCAGAAGCTGTGAATGCTCCAAAACTGGAAGTTTTTAAGAGACTGGACAGCCATTTGTCTGAAAGGGTATAGTGTTTCCTCCCTGAGCAGGGGGTTGGACTAGATGACCTCCAAGGTCCCTTCCAACTTTTTATGTTGTTGTTGTTGTTATTATTAAGTAGAGTAGAGTAGAGTAGAGCAGAGTAGAGTAGAGTAGAGTAGAAGACTTTCAGTTTTGCACAGTAGCGCAGCAGCCGAGGGATCACAGGGCTCCGCTCCCTACGGCTGATTTCTGCCTGCCAGCGGACCCTAAATGTGTTATGGTTCCGGCTAATGAAACACTTCAAAGAACTTCCAGGCATTGATTTTCCTAAAAGTAATTTATTGTTACAAAATGTCGGCACAGGCACAACGAAGTTGATGCTAAGAACTGAAATTCATTTCCTCTGAGCAGTTAAATTATCAGCATGTTCCCTCCCTAAATTAGCTGTCATATATCACGTTATCCAATTAATGTGAAGGTCAAAGGTTTCCTTCCTCTTTCTTTCCCGGGCTTTTCCCCCCACCCTCTTCTACTCTGCATTAACCCTAAAAATACCAGACAGTTCTGCATATTGTCAAAGCAAGAATATACAGTATTTGCAGCATTGACAAAATGGGCCTGAAGTTGCCCCGTAGAGGGGGGAAGTCCCACCGATTGCGGAGAGATAGCGATTGATCTGATCGGTTTGGGAAAAGTCCTCCAGAAACCAGCAGGAGAAGAGGCTAGCTTCCGAGTCTAGCCCAAGCTACAAGCAACCGAAATCCAAAAGTACTACTTCAAGCTGACTGTAAACAACGTATTTGGAACTGGGTAAGAACAGTGATTTTCTCTCTCATATTTGGAAATTGATTTCCTGGGGGGGGGGGGAGAAAAACCCCAAGAAGCAAAAAGCCTCTAAAAGTGAGAAAGAGGGGGACTTTTACCCCACCCTCCTGCAGACGAAAGCGGTGAATTAAACCTTTCAGGGGGAATAAAAATATATTGAAATGAAAAGACTATAAGACTTAATTTGGATAAGTTTGAAATCGGTGGAATCTGTTAAGATTTTCCTTTTATATCATGAAAATAGAAGTAAATAATTGTCTATTACTGAAAGAACTGGTGCTGACATCTAATGGTTGATGAAAATATACAACAACAGCTGCTTTACTACAGAGACTGGCAAGGCCCAGGAAAAGATAACTTTGATTTTGGTGACCTTCAAAGTCTTAATAACAAAGAACAGCTGTGACTAAAAAGAAAAAAGAAAGAAAACATCTTGGGCTTTCTACAAAATGAGAATTATAAACTCTAAAAAAAAAAAGAATTGACTTTTCTGGATTACAAATACTAACTCAACTGTGACTCTAAAGCTGTCTGCAGAGAAAGAAAAACTTTGATTTTGGGCTATCATGGAAAACCAGAGATCTGCAGAAAGAATATACCAAGAAAAAACAAATACTTTCCAGAAGGAGATCTATGCTATGTTGCAATTAATTCAAACAACAATAATCTCAAACCACGAGGAAAACATAAATGAACACATCTCCAATTTAACTTTACAACATAAAAATTCTCAGAAAATAAAAAATAGAGAGTAAGCAGAAAAAACAGACAACTGACTACGAGACAGAGGAGAGAGATTTCAAGATGGAATTTAACAATACAAGGAAATATGACTTAAGTCAGATGGAAAAAAATTTACAAGAAACTCTAGATATGGAAAAGACAAACTACACTTTAAGATTACAAAATAAGTTTGACTTTTTTCTTGTTATTAATATGTTGAAACTTTTTTTATTATCCTTGATTTCTGTTGCAAGTCTTCGTTCATTCTGAGTCTTTGCTTTCACTAGCTTTTTTGAACAAGCTGACATTTTTCCTCAGCTTGGAGGGTTCAATTTTTTCTAGCTCTTTTAAATCTGAAGTTGATTAAACAGTTATACTTCCATAGATAATCAGGAATATTTATTCATTCATTCATTCTCTATAACTGCCCAACTCAACCAAGTAATTCTGAGTGACTTACAGTTTTAAAATGTATGCTTCTCTATAGCTTTTTCATGTCGTAACACAATACCCCAGTCTCTCAGCCTTTCAACCTTAAATTTAGTTTCCAATCCCTTCCTTAACCATTCTTATAGCTTGTTTGCTCTTCCCTCCACCACAAATGTCACCTTAGGGTGTCCTAAATTGGAAATAGTACTTGAGGTGGGGTCTGAGGAATTCAATATGGAGCAAAATTATTACTTTCCAAGATTTGAAAACAATACTTCTATAAGTACAAACTAAAATTATGTCTGTATCTCTTGCAGGCATATCATACTGCTTTACTTGATAAAATACAATTTCAAGGTATTCTCCTACTATAAACAAACTAGCATTTGATTTTTTTCTAAAGGAATTTTTTGCAATTAAATTCTATGCTGTTATTTTATGTTCATTTTCCTAGTCTGTTGATATTGTTTTGATTAGTTATTTCCTCAATTCTGTATTAACAAAAATAATGAATAGTACAATGTCTAGGAGAGAACTCTGCAACTTCACAAACAACACAGTAGGTCTTGCTAAGTGACAATTTGTTTAACTGTTCGAAGTTATGATGGTGCTGAAAAAAGTTACTTATGACCAGTCCTCACACTTACAACCATTGCAGCATCCATGCAGTCACATGATCTCAACCTGGACACTTGGGAAGCAGATTGCACTTGCAACAGTTGCTGTGTCTGGCTTGCACTTATTTCCTAGGTTAACTGCTCTTGATAAGTAGTACATAGAATAGAATAGAATAGAATAGAATAGAATAGAATAGAATAGAATAGAATAGAATAGAAAATAGAATAGAATAGAATAGAATAGGCGTTGTCTTACCTGAACGCCTTTTCTCAGCAAGAGGAATGTAGAATCCACGGATGGGTTTTAGAAGTCCTCTAGCCCAATTAGACCAACAATCAAAGTTGCCACGCCCCTTCAGGGTCTGACCATGCCCCAGTTTCGAAAAAGGGCGAAGCCAATGATTGTATGATGTGATGGCTCCCGAACAGTTGACACTGACCTGACTGCTAAAGAAATAGGGAGGGAGTGGATTCTACATTCCTCTTGCTGAGAAAAGGCATTCAGGTAAGACAACGCCCCTTCTCCAGCAAGTGTAGGAATGTAGAATCCACGGATGGGACATACCAAAGCCCATATGATCCCATGGGAGGGACGCAGACAGGTTAGGTGTCATCGCTACAATGAACCACCTGCTGCAAGACCCGGCGGCCGAACGCGGACTCAGCAGATGCAAACTTATCGAGCTTGTAGTGACGAATGAAAGGGGAAGGGGAAGACCACGTCGCTGCCCTACAGATATCAGTTATGGAGGCCTGAGCTTGCCACGCCGCTGAAGTGGAAGCGCTACGAGTGGAGTGAGCCGTTAGACGGCTTGGAACTGGTAAAGAATAGGCTCGGTAAGATTCAGCGATACAGGCCTTGATCCACCTGGCGATTGCCGAAGACGAGACCTTCTGCCCCTTGGAACCTAGGCGGAAGGATACAAAGAGTGCCTCTGATTTGCAAAAAGGGGCCGTCCTCTTAAGATAATGACACAATGCTCTGCGCACGTCCAAGGAGTGCCACTTTTGCTCCAAAGGGTGAGAAGGATTGGGACAAAAATTCGGCAGGACGATTTCCTGGGCCCGGTGAAACAGTGAATTCACTTTGGGAATGAACAAGGGATCTAATCTCAAAACCACTCTGTCTTGGTGGAAGGTACATAAGTCTTCCCTGACAGAGAGAGCGGCTAGTTCAGAGACACGCCACCAGGAAAGCCACCAGGAAAGCCACTTTATGGGACAAAAGATGAAGTGGGCAAGACCCGAGAGGTTCGAAAGGGGACCTCATAAGACCCCGTAGGACTCGAGGCAGCTCCCAGGAGGGATACCAATGCACAACAGGAGGCCTGGTATTGGTCACGCCTTTGATAAAGGATTGAACCGCTGGATGATGAGACAACGGTGTGGAGTTGGCACAGGTGAACACTGTAGAGAGTGCGGCCACCTGCCTACGGATAGTGTTGGGCGCTAAGCCCATCTCCACACCATCCATGAGATACTCAAGGATTCTGGGTATGGTGACGGAAGAAATAGACAAATCCTTGTTGGTACACCAGTCACAGAAGTTCCTCCAAGTTGCATCATAAATCCGGTTAGTCGCCGGCCGCCTTGAAGCCTGGATCATAGATATCACTCTAGGGGAGTAAGATCCCTGCATCAGAAACTGGCGTTCAGATGCCATGCGGCTAATTGGAGCCACTGCGGATCTGGGTGCCGTATGGCCCCTTGCGTTAAGATTATCCGCTCTGGAAGAATTTTCCACGGGGGAGCTACGGCGAGGTTCACGAGATCCGCAAACCATGGTCGCCTCGGCCAGTGTGGGGCCACAAAAATCAGCTCCGCTTGTTCCTGTAACAGCTTCCTGATGACGGCCGGAATCAAAGGAAGAGGAGGGAAGGCATATAGGAGGCCTTTCGGCCAAGGACTGCGGAGAGCATCCGCTCCCTCTAAGCCCTGAGAAGGATACCGAGAGAGAAATCGGGGAAGCTGTGCGTTCGCCGGGGAAGCAAACAGGTCGACGTTGGGCCGACCGAACCGGTGAGTTATCTCTTGGAAGAGATGGGGATGCAAGCGCCACTCTGAGTGGTTTACCGTAGACTGACTCAGAAAGTCCGCCTGGCGGTTTTCCACCCCCGATATGTGTTCCGCTTTCAGGGACAGAAGATTTCTCTCCGCCCATGCCCCCAGTAGCCGGGCCTCAGACATCAGAGCCCAAGATCGGGTTCCGCCCTGTCTGTTGACATGGGCCTTTGCTGCCACGTTGTCCGTCAGGACCAGCACATGGCAACCCACCACCGGCTTGTGAAAATGGCGAAGTGCCAGGTGTATGGCCCTGAGTTCCAGCCAATTGATGTTTTGTTTGAGATCCCGTTGGGACCACTGCCCTTGCGCTAATTGATGTTGCAGATGTGCCCCCCATCCAAATAGACTGGCGTCCGTGGTCAAGGTTATCCGACTCGGTTCCTTGAACAGGGATCCCTTGGACAAGGCCGGGGATAGCCGCCAGAGAAGGGAAGTAAGTGTTTGAACTGGGACCCGTACCCTCTGAGGAAAACAGGCTACGCCTCGTCTCTGATAAGGGAGCAGAAACCACTGGAGTTGTCTCGTGTGAAGCCTGGCCCAGGGCACTATGGCGATGCAGGAAATTAATTTCCCCAACAGCTGTGAAAGTAGTAGTAGTGTCACTCGCTTTTCCCTGCGCACTTTGGAGACCAATGTGCGTATGCTGACCCGACGCTCCTGAGATAGGAAAACTTGACCCAAATTGGTATCTATTATTGCGCCCAAGTGTAACAACTGGTTGGTTGGAGTCAGATGGCTCTTTTGAATGTTGATCAGGAAGCCATGATCTTGGAGCATCCTGATCGTCAGCGCCACGTCTAGGCAAGCGTTCAGTGCCGAGGACGACTGAATTAGGATATCGTCCAAGTAGCACTGAAGGCGGAACGGTACTAATCTCAACTGTGTGGCAAGAACTGTCAGGATTTTGGTGAAAACCCTGGGGGCTGATGACAGGCCGAATGGCAGGGCCTTGTACTGATAATGATGGTCGGAGTACCTGAATCTGAGGAATCGCCTGTGAGCCGGATGTATGGGGATGTGAAGGTAAGCTTCTGACAAATCTATGGACGTGAGGAAATCTCCCGGCCGAATGCTGCCTAGAATGGAATGAAGAGTCTGCATTTTGAACTTGTGGTACACTAGGTACGAATTGAGGGCCTTGAGATCGAGTATTGCCCTCCATCCTCCCGAGGTCTTGGGGACCACAAAGAGGATGGAGTAGAATCCTAGTCCCCATTGATCCGGTGGTACCTGCTCTATTGCTTCTATGGAGAGTAAATGTTGAATGGCCTCGTTCATGAGACCCTGCTTTACGGGATTTCGTGATAGGGGGCAAGCGATGAAACGTCGGGGGGGAGGAGCCAGGAATTCTAGAGACAGACCATCTCTGATGGTGGTGAGAACCCAGATGTCTGTGGTGGTGCTTTCCCATCTGTGGAAGTAATGTGACAGTCTTCCGCCGATGGGGGGAGTCCGTTCCGAGTCACTTAGTCTTGCGGAAGGGACGACCTCCCCTGCCCCGGAAGGGTCGCTTGCCCTGAAATTGCGGCTTTGGCCTGTCTCTGTAGCCGGACCGGTCCAAGGAGCGGTCCGGCCCTGTTTGAAAGGGCCGATACCCGCTCCAGGAGTTTCGGTCTGAGCCAGACCTAAACGACGGGCGTCGATTATATGGAGAAAAATGTCTGCCCGTCCTTTTGGAGAGGTGAGAAAGTACTTTCTTTTTCTCCTTGTTTTCAATCAAGTAAGGAGTGAGGGCCTCCCCAAAGAGGCGACCACTCTGATACGGTGCAGCCGCTACCCTCCATTTGTGCCTGGTGTCGGCCCGCCAATTCTTAAGCCAGAACAACCGACGTGCAGCCACATTGGAAGCTATGGCTCGAGCCAAATATCTGGCCGATTGCAGAGACACGTCCGCCATATATTCCAGAGCAGCCTTCAACTTAGTGACGTCCTGGTGCACCCTCATCTCGTCTGGGGAAATTCTGGCCTGGAGTTCACGAAGCCATATCAGTGAGATGCTGGCGAAGAAGGAATTAGAAGTTGAGGCTCTTATCGCCAATGCCAAGGCCTGGTGAGTCCTACGGAAGGAAATCTCAGATTTCTTGTCCTCGGCCTTAAGGGCCTCAGACATATCCCCTGGGATCTTGGTGTCTGACAGAATAGGGGAGAGAGACTCATCCACTCCTGGGACCTCTAGAGCATCATTGAGGGAAGGGACTGTATCCAAGAGCTTACGGTCTATTCCCCCAAGAGCTGAGAAGGTACCAGGGGATCCCCATTGTTCTTGAATGGATTGCAAAAACATGGGGGGGGGGGCAAGGAATCTGTTGGTTCTTTGTAACCGGCTTCAGAAACAGCGGATCAGAGGCCTGGTCAGAGTCCTGATCGGCTGTTTGAGGCTTCATCGGTTCAATCTTCCCAGTAACGCAGGCCTTGCGCAAGAGGGAAGAGAAGGCGGCAGGGTTAAACACCCCAACCAGAGGAGTGGCCTCCGTATGAGTGTCCTCATCATCCGACCACAGGCCCTCTTCGAGGACCTGCTTGGAATATTCCGATACCTCGCTTCCCTCGGATTGTAGTGGGGAGGTCGGATCTGGGGGCTCATAATCCCTGGAATGTGTAGTTCCCACAGATGTGGAAGGGTTGGAGGGCCCTGAGGTCGGAGGGGCCCTCCCAGAAGATGTCATTGCCTGAACCACCGCCTGTGAAATCATGGCCTGAAGTTGGGCGGTGAAAGACGGATGTTCTGGGGACCGGAGACCCGCCGCCGTCGGGGTGAATGATGCCGACGGAATTTGAGGGGGAGCCACAAAGGAAATTTCACCCAGATTCCCACATGCTATCAAGGATGGGCCCAGATTGGTGGCCGGGGCTGGTCCCTGAACCTGCATCCTGAGGTCCTGTTCAAATAGGGACAGATGGTCCCTACTGTATCCAAGCAATGGTCCCTGATCAAGGGTGTGCTCGGGGGACCAAGCCCATGGAAGGGGAGAAGGGCGTGGACCTTCTGATGTAGATGGAAGGGGAGGAGATGTGGGAATGGGTTGTACCTCCACTGTGCGTTGTTGGGCTTTGGAAAATTGCCGTTCCAATGCCCTATGCCTGCTGCCTGCCTGTTTTTCGGCCGTTTTAGATGTCTGTTTGACCTTGGCCTTGGCTTTTGATGGTGCTTCCTGGTTGGGCGATTTGTGTTTTGCATTTCCACTTGAGGTGGAGGCCTGTGGAACGGTGTTGTCCGCCATGATACACTAACATAGTAAATAACAGGAGTTTACCAGGAGATCCCTGGATCCGTCCTGGTCTGCAGGAGACAAGGCTACGGCCCACTAAGGTGGTACAGGCCTACACGAGGGTCTGTGAGTCCGGTCCACCGACAAGCGCGGAGTCACAGCGTGCGATATAAGCCGCTTGTCGTCCCAGGGAGCTGTCCTGTTCCCTTAAACAAATCCGTATCAGGTACTATGAACAGTTGATTTGTTTTATTATTATTATGAATTAAAAGTTTATTATTATTTTTTTTTTTAATAGGGAACCCTCGTGTCTCACTTAGTGGCGGCCCTTTTGGGACAGCGACTGGCAAGCTACTAGATGCAGACAGCGGAACAGGCAAGCAAGCTGCAGCAGCCCAAATAATGCTCAATTTGAATGAGACCAGCAGGCAGGAATGTATGAATGTAATAATAGCTTGAGGTAGGAATGTTCCTAAGAACTCTCCCTGTCAGCCACGAGGCTGCCTAAAATGGCGTCTGCCAAGGTAGAGGGGGGGGGAATGGAAGGAGGCAGAAAGACCTGATCCAACGGGGGAAATAGGAGCCCCTATACCCCCGCGTAAGGCTGCCTCGCAAAGAAAATCAATCGATTAGAGAGAAAAGGGCCCTTTGCACAAATTGTCCAAACGTTCCCCCAAATAAATTGTGAAAGGTGTGATCGCGCGGAGGCCCAATATGGCGGCCGCAACGATCCAAATTAATTTGGAGTAAAACGCTCTTCACTCCCAACGGGGGAAAATAGGAGCCCCTATACCCCCGCGCAAAGCTGTCTTCGAAGAGAGATTGATTGGAGAAGAAGAAGCCCCTGCAAAGGTTCTAAATGTCTCCCTAAGCAATTTGGTGAAGGGAGCGATCACATGGAGGCCCAAAATGGCGGCCGCGATGATCCGAGTCAGTGAGACTTGTTCTCTCCTCTCTTTAGATGAGAAACAGCCATTAGAGGTGCTCCGATCAAGTTGGGAGGAAGGCAGGCAGATCGGGAAGGTAAGAAAGTCCCTTAGTAAGGAAACGAAAGTTGACGGTGCTATACCAAAAGGGGGGTGGGGGGAGGGCTAGCCATCGCCTCGCTGCACAAGGCAGCGATCGTGATGAGCAGCTAATACCGGCAAGGGCTTGCCTGGGAAGGAAGAGAGGATCCGTACAGTGCTGTGCAGGGCTAAATTAGTTCCCCCCCCCCACAACGAAGGTGAAGAATCCACGGATGGAAGTCTACTACCTGAACACTAATTCGGGAGCCAAAATTCCACGTCTCTTCAGGGCTGAGACCAAAATAAACTGGGGCATGGTCAGACCCTGAAGGGGCGTGGCAACTTTGATTGTTGGTCTAATTGGGCTAGAGGACTTCTAAAACCTATCCATGGATTCTACATTCCTACACTTGCTGGAGAATAGAATAGAATCTGGAAGGGACCTTGGAGGTCTTCTAGTCCAGCCCCCCACTCAAACAGGAGAACCTATACCCATGGTGGCGAACCTATGGCACGCGTGCCACAAATGGCACACAGAGCCCTCTCTGTGGGCACGCGCGCCGTCGCCCCAATCCTAAGCCTTCAGCTGGGTTTTATAAAACCTTTTCACTTTAGGCCTCTGCCATGTGCAAAAAAAAAAAGGTTCAATCAATCAATCAATTTCAACTTCTCGCAGGGAAAAAAAAGATCTCGCAAAGTTGGAATTGATTGATTGAACTTTTTAGTCCCACTCAGTCTGCCGTTACCACCACAGCCACACTCACCCAATGGGCCACGCCCACCCGGCACCCAACGATACATAAGTGGAGTTGGGTTGCAGTTTGGGCACCCAGTCTCTAAAAGGTTCGCCATCACTGATTATACCATCTCAGACAAGTGATTTCTCTCTCCTGGCTTAAGTTCTCTGAGGAAAAGGATATCTTTTAAACAGTTATACAATTTTACAACTGCTTACTCTTATAAACAACTCAATCAGAAATTACCTGATGGGGTCTGCTTCATAACATCCCATGCATCTGAATCCCAAGACATCAAGTCTAAATCAAAGTCAAGGTCACCAAGACTGCTTTCCTATAAATGATAGTAAGCAAGGTTATGGGAAGACATGCAACAAAAGAATAGTGGCTAGCTACAAAAGAATTACAGTATTGCTTTCCTTTATCAAATAAGTTCCTTGAAGATAGGTTGAAAATAAAGGATAAAAATGCTACGCTGCTATCAGGAGATCAATTTTACTACATTCTCACCTTTGTTTCTTGCCATTATAACTCTGAAACAATTTGCTTTATATATCAAACACAAACTAGCCATGCCTTCCAGGACACAGCCTAATAGCTACAGAATGTTTACCCAGATAATATTTGACACTGTAATCTTTCATGGCAGTACGTGTGTTCTCTTTTATTTTTCAGCAGCATAAGGTATTACAAATGGGAAACTTTGGACCAGCAATATTGCGTAAAACACTGCTTTAATAATCTACAGCACTGGTATTTATTATGTCATGGGTACATAAATATTTAAACAGACTCAGTAATTATTGAATACAAATTGCTTAAACTACAGAAATGTTTTATTATTTTACTCATTGTCCATTACATATTTGTTAGTACAAGTATAATTCACATATCAATGCTTTTCATGTAGCTTGTCTAAAATTAAAAATTTAAGAACATTAAACTTTCATAAAGCTTTTTAACTTTAAGAACAAGTTTAAGTTTTATAGAAATAGGGAAGAAATCATCTTAGCCATGACAGCAATATAACACTATTTTACAAATTAATATTTCACTTTCTCCCAATTCCCAATAATCAGATGCCTTAAACAATTCCAAATCCATATTTTAACATGAAAACAATCAACATTTCAGGAATCAAAATCAGTTTTGTCTGACTAGTTACTCTCCAATGAAACACAAACTTAACATCATACATTAGTAATGCAGGATAAAGAGACAGTGAAAAGGCTTTTTAAATAGCTAATACAGGTTGTCCTTGACTTATAACAATTAGTTTAATGACCATTCAATAACACTGAAAAAAGTGACTTGCAATCGATCCTCACACTTGCAACCATCACATGGTCATGTGATCAGAATTTGGATACTTGGCAGCCAGCATGTATTTATGATACTTGTAGCATCCCAGGTTCATATGATTGCCATCTGTAACCTTCCCAGTAGGCTTCCAATAAAGTCAGTGAGGGAAACCATTTGCTTAACAACCATGTGATTTGCTTAACAACCACATGACTCATTTAATAACTGAGGCAAAAAAGTCACAAAATCAAGTGCAACTCACTTAATGACCATGACACCATGATGCTTAGCAACAGAAGGTCTGGTCCCAACTGTAGTTTTAAGTCAAGGGCTACTTGTACATATAAATATGCATAATAAATGAAACATTCAAATTGCAAAAACTAAAATTGCATGTATTGTGAACTGAAAGCAAACTGTTAAAAGTGCAAGTATGAAAGTAGTCACAGGCCAATTTTAGAGATAGTAACTATGTTTTCTGATGTAAATACATTTAATTGGCTCTTCTATAACCGGCATCCTTTGCTCTGTGCAGCTTGCTAAATAAGAAGAGATTAGACAGCCATTTGTTTGAAATGGTATAGGGCAGTGGTGGAGAACCTATGGCACACATGCCAGAGGGGGCACTCAGAGCCCTCTCTATGAGCACGTGCGCCTTGCTCTTTGGCTAAGTTTTTGCAGGAAAAAAGCCATTTCTCAAGCCCCTTCCTAGCAAAAACAAGCCTCCAGAGCAAACATGCCTCTCTCTTCTTAAGAGCAATCCTGCGAAAACAAGTCTTCGCAGGATTGCTCTTAAGAAGAGAGAGGCATGTTTGCTCTGGAGGCTTGTTTTTGCTAGGAAGGGGCTTGAGAAATGGCTTTTTCCTGCGAAAACTTAGCCAAAGAGCTTGCAGTCTCTGCCAGATCTCCATTGGGATAAAGTCTTTTAGCTCCTATAGACCGCTTCCAAATGCAGCCAGTCCCTGCGTTTGGAAGCGCTCCATAGGTGCGGAAATCTTTTTTATCCCAACGGATATTTGGCAGAAGGCTCTGTTTCTCAAGCACCCCATTCCAGGTATACGGAGCTTGAGGGCTCTGAGGCTTGTTTTCACCAGGAAAAAGCCATTTCCCAATGCCCTTCCTGGCGAAAATGGAACCAAAGCACACCATGCTCTTATTGAGAGCAATCCTGCGAAAACAAGGATGACAAA
Organism: Protobothrops mucrosquamatus; assembly: GCF_001527695.2. Classification (NCBI taxonomy): domain Eukaryota; kingdom Metazoa; phylum Chordata; class Lepidosauria; order Squamata; family Viperidae; genus Protobothrops; species Protobothrops mucrosquamatus. The sequence continues at coordinate 763,818 of NW_015386370.1, read as the reverse complement.
AGACAGCACAGTTAGTTCTGAAAATGAAATCCTTAAAAGTGTGGAATTCTCTGCCAAATAATTTTAAGTCAATGAAAGCACTTGGGATTGCTTTCCTTACTTTGTTTGGATCATCTTATGCTTGTGAGCAGCTGTTTTCAGCTTTGAATTATATCAAATCTGACATCAGAAACAGACTAGCAGATGACCTGAGTGCTGCATGTGTTGCTCTCAAACTTACAAAATATGAGCCAAGGTTAGTTAAATTATCAGCATGCATACAACAGCAAAAATCACATTAATTCTTCAAAAGCATGCCAAATACAAACTTTTACCTTTCAATAAAAAGTTGTTTGTATCATTGAAAGCTTTGTTGTTGTGTTTTTATTTTAAGACAAAAGATGTTAATGCATGAGTTCTTTTTTCTAAACTAAAACCTCAGTATTCAGGTTAAATTGCTGTGTTGGCACTTTGCGATAAATAAGTGGGTTTTGGGTTGCAGTTTGGGCACTCGGTCTCTAAAAGGTTTGCCATCACTGGTACATTGAGCAGGGAGTTGAACTAGAAGACCTTCCAACTCTGTTATTCTGTTATTTAAATAGATGGATTGTTTTAGATTTCTTGTGTTAAAGCTACAGCAAGTTCCAACTGCTGCTAATCAGAAAAAAATATGTTTTATACTATTCTTGTGATTAGGAAGATCATAAAAGCACCAAGGCTGATAAACTTCATTAACTGATCTTTCTATCACTTCTCTCCACATATTAAATATGGCCATTTTCTGTTCTGCTTTCTTTTCTGTAGTTGAACAAAATCCTAAATCCCGTGACATAAAGTTCTTTGTAGCATTTTATTGGATTGAAAAGAATAAAAACCAGTATAAAAAAATTAAGGTTAAGAATGCTTTCCTCTTACTCACATATGTTTCATTCTCTACATCTAGCTGAAGTTCATCTTCTCCCAAGAGATCACCAATTTCACTGAAGAGAAGAGACTCTAGGATTTAAATAAGTACATAGGGTATATAAGTCACACAAAATAATTCAGGCTTTCCTCATTTCCTAGAAATAAGAAACAGACCATTCCACTGGGCAAATTCTGCAGCAGTAACAAAGCAGCAGGACATAATTTTATTGTATGTCATTTCAAATTTTCATTCCAGAATTCAGTGTTTAAAATATAGAAATGCACACTTTTCAGGAAACGGACTCTTTGCCAAGTTTATTTACATATTATATATACCTCTTCAGTCATCATGAACTTTAGGTGGTTTACTAAAATAATAAAACTACATTTTAAAGCTTCAATAACAAAGTTGCAACAGTTAATGTCAATTAATAACAAAATATATAGACATGAATATACACACATTTCTATACCCTACCCATAGCCCAGCCCCCCCCAAGGCTTCTGGAAAAAGCAAATTTACAAGCTCCCAGGCCATCCTCACCTCAGGAAGCAAACTGTTCTATAAGAGGGAGTTGTCAGCAAAACATCCAATGGTAAGTCCCCTCCTGATAGATGAGAACTCTTAATAGATACTCTCTAGCCATCTGGGGTAGATAGCTAGAGGCTACCTGAGAAAGATGATCTCTTAGATACCAAGCACTGAGGGCTTTAAAGGTAGCAACAACCATTATACTGAATTGCACTCACAAACACTGGCAACCAATTACAACAATAGTGTATCATTACAGTACCAAGACTGGTCAACAAACATGCTTGCTCTTGCATTCTGGACCAGCTGAAGTTTCCAGGTAGTCTTTAAGGACAGCATTAAGGAGATCAAATTACAGAAATCTAATTAGGAACATCCTGTTTCAGACAAAGTCACAAGTGGCATACCAACCCACCTGGGCAATGGCCCTCCTGCTTACATGGTTTCCCAGAGCTATGAATGAAACTATGAACTCAGAGGAGCACAACCCTTTCAAGAGTCAAAGATGGTATAATTCAGGAATCAGAATGTTCTTCAATTAAGAGTCACTCTGTCTTGTTTTTTTTTTTTTATTATATCTTTTTTATTATTTTTTTACAATCATAAGCATAAATAAACACAAAAACAAGTAAAATCCCCCACCACCACCCCGGACTTCCCAAACCTAATCCCAGGATAATATTCATATATAAGTAAACAAATACTAATATCTCTAACTCCACAAAATATCTTAATCTACATAAAGAGATGGAAAGAGTAAACAAAATAAAAGAAATCTAAAAACCTAAGTTGTATTCTACCACTCTATGCTTCTTTTGAATATAAACAATCCATCTTCTCCATATC
>NW_015386370.1:727554-758624 GCF_001527695.2 Protobothrops mucrosquamatus | reverse complement strand
AAAGACTCGTGTCTATGAGAGAAAAAAGTAAAGTCACGTTCATTCATATGTTGTGATCTCCAAACATCCACCAGCTCCAAATCTTCCATCATTGCAAAAAAAGATTTAGGGAGTCTGGAAAGGGCCACATCCTTAGAAGTTGTCTTTTTATCTTTTAAAGTATCAAGTACCCCATTCCAGTCCCCCATAACAATCAAAGTGTTATAATCCATGGCCACAATTTTCTGGTGTAATTGTCTATAAAATTGTTTTTGAGATAACAGTTGATTGGGGGCATAAACCCCCACTATTAAACACTTTCTTCCATTTAAGTTTATTTCCACAAATAAAAATCTTCCTTCTTTGTCAGCTTCTTTTAAAATAGGTGAAAGGTGTTTCTTTATATATAATGCAACCCCAGCTTTTTTTTTAAGAGCAGGTGCAGCAAACAAATCTCCAAGCTTGGAATTTAGCAATAATTTTTGATCTTTAGCCACAATATGAGTCTCTTGTAGACATATGGTATCATTATTAAAATGTCTTAAATAATGAAAAACCTTGCGTCTTTTGTGGGGTGTATTAAGCCCCCCCACGTTCCAAGATGAGATTTTAAACATCGGCTGATTTCAGTCCTATAACGATACTTGAAGCGTAAGACTTAACAAAAACCTTGGGTCGAGCGCCACCTACTGACTCAGAAGTAGCAGGTGGCGGGCTGTCAGATGTTGACGGGCGGGCTGTCGTTTGTTGTTCTTTTTCCTTGCGTCTGTGAGCTGCGCGAGTCATTCTTTGTTCTATTCCATCATCTTTTAAACGCCCATTTGCATCCTTAACACCGGAAGTAGAAGGGAGGTCCACAATCAAATGCTCAGCTGCATCAGTCTTTTGAGATGTGGGTGGACGCTCCGCTTGCAACACAGACGCCATAAAGTCATTCGCTTTTTTAACCGAATTAATTCTGTAACGCTTACCAGCCACAGTTACGATTATACCCACCGGTATATCCCATCTGAAAATCATTTGTCTGTTCTTAAGTTCCTGCACCAAAAAAGCATAGTCTCGATGCGCTCTGAGTATTTTCGCTGGAATTTCTTTTAGAAGAATGATGTCTTGGTTTAAGATCTTAAATCTTTGTTGGTAAAAAAGCTGCATTATTTCATTTCGTCTCATTTTTCTTGTGAAATAGACCACCACATCTCTTGACAAATTTTTTTGACGAGCCACCCAAGAATTCACTCTGAAGACGCGTTCTATTTCATCGTAGATTAGTTCCTGCCCACAAGCCAAGGCATCTGCCAATGCTTCTGAGATTACTTCTCTTAATTTTTCTTTTGAATCCTCAGCCAGCCCACGAATTCGAATCGCGTACTCCATGTCCCGGAATTGAGCGACCAAGACGTCACCTTTAACATTTTCCAAGCCNCGGCCAAACCTTGGAAAGCAGTTGTCATATTCAAACGGAAGCCCTCATGTTTCTGTAATAATTCTTGTTGTTGCTGTATTAATTGATCAATCTTATTCTCAATTTTAGCATCCATTTTTTGTAACATCTCTGTCATTTGCTTAATACTTTCAGTCACTAAATCCTGTAATTCTTTACCAGAGGGCGGTGGAGGTGAGGAGGATGGCGGTAGGGGTGGCGGGTGGGAAGCCGGCTTAGAAATTTGTTGGAGCGGCTGGGGAGTCGGAGAAGTAATTGATTTTAAAGTTGTGGGCACCACTCTTCTCGAAGCCATATTAGCAATTTAAAATTTCAATCTATATAGAAGTCTTTTTAACAGTTAGTCCAAAGCAAGTAGTGAAAGTCTTAAAAGTAGCGAAAATTCCAGACCGGAAATCCAAATCACTTTCGTTTCTTCTTGCTAAAAAGTTTCATTCCAGCGCCATTTTAAGATCACTTTCACTCCGTCCACCCCAAGTATAGGGAAGATCAGAATATTCCAAGTTAGAGTAAGATCCAGAATAGAAAACAGACTTCCAGGGTCGTTTTGTCTGCATATAATAACTCACAATTCAATTTAAGTTGCAGCGGTGGCGGCGGCTTCTAGCTTCGCCGAAGCGAAGGCGTCCTGGATCGCAGAGAATCCTCGGGGCTCCGGAGGAGTTCTAACCTACATCGTCCACAAAGGACGACTCGGGAACTCAACTCCTACCCCGGGCAGCTCACTGATCCCCTTATGCCCGGGGGAAGGGTATCAAGCCGTTTGACAGCTGATGCTTGCTGTCAAAACGGCTTTTACGCGAAAACAGGCGGGAGGCAGCTGTCGGCTGCGTCCGACGAAGTCGCCTGCACACCTCCCACTCTGTCTTGTTTGAGTCAAGTCCCAGCCTGCCTTTCCCCATTCAGTTCCTGAAAATCTCCAGGCCCTGGGACAGGACATCTGCTGCATCTCTCACTGGGCTCAGTTTGCAGATTAGAAGGCATATCATCAGCATCCCAATGGATGACCTCTTCTGGTTGTTTCATATTCAGTAGTGGTTAAAAGTTTCTGAACCCTTTTAGAATTTTCAGTATTTCTGCATAAATATGACCTAAAATGTGATCTGTTTTCCACAAGTCCTAAAGCTAAATAAACAGAACCCAGTTAAACCAATTAGTTAAAAAACATAGTTCATTTATTGAGGAAATGATCCAAAGCTAGATATTTGTGCATGGCAAAAGTACGTGAACTTTTCTTTTAGGAATTGGTGAGCTCTCTTTGGGCAATAAATGCAACTAAACATTTTCAATAATATTGACCAGTTCCACACATCAGCTTGGGGAAATTTTAGCCCATTCCTCCTATAGAACAGTTTCAACTCAGGGATGTTGGTAGGCTTCTTTGTACAGACCACTGTTTCAAGTCTTTCTATAACATTTTTATAGGATTAGGGTCTGGACATTGACTTGATCTATTTTTTGAGCACTACTCTCACTTGGCACTAGAGGAACCAGCAGACTGTTCAGCCATGCTTCCTGCACAGAGCCAGTGCTACAAAAGAGAGTCTTGCTATGTTTATGATCTGAAGCTGAGTGTCTCTCCAGTGGTTTTGTATCTTCCAGGAAGTAGCTGTGTTTTGAAGGACAGGAAAAGAAGTAATGGAAAACAGAATGAGGTTTTTCATTTTGCTAAGACTAGGCTTTTAGTAGTTCCAACTGGGCCCAGCAGCTCTGCTCACTAGGCAAGATGGTCTAGGACAGACATGTCAAACACAAGGCCCGCGGGCTGAATGCGCCCTGGAGAGGGCCCAGATTTGCATCCCTGGGGCTGTCCCAGAAATGGCAAGGGACCGCCCCCCCCACTGCCCCAGCCCTGGCCCACCGCAAACCAGCTGGGCGCCTTGGAGCACATGCAGGAAACAGCAAGCACTCAGGGGCTGGTGGTGTGCAGCAGCAGCTCATTTGCCTTAGCCCGCCCCTCCTCTCCCAGCTTAACCCTGTCACGCCCGGCCATGCCCCACTTTGCTGGGCTTCTCCTTGTGTGGCTCTGCTTTGCCAGGCCAGAAAGGATGAGAAGGAAGAGAAAGCAGGAAGGGTTTCTGTGTATATGTGTATGTATGTGTGTGTGTGTGTGTGTGTGTGAGGGAGAGAGAGAGAGAGAGAGAGAGAGAGAGAGAGAGAGAGAGAGAGAGAGAGAGAGAGAGAGAGAGAGAGAGAGAGAGAGAGGGAGGAGTGGAAGAGGAGGAGAAGGAGGAAGCCCAGGTGTTACAAAAAAGGAGAGCTTCCCCCATTCTTCCACCCCTTCTCTTTTTTTTTTAACTTCCTCCCACTCCGTTCAGGTGCAGCTGAGGAAAAGGATGAGGAGGAGAAAACAGGAAGGGTGTGTGTGTGTGTATGAGAGAGACAGAGAGAGAGAGAGCCAGGAGGGGAAGAGGAGGAGGATGTCGAGGTTTTACAAAAAAGGAGAGCTTCCACCTTTCTCCCCCCTCCTTTTCTTTTTTATTAATCTGTGTGTGTGAGAGAGAGAGAGAGAGGAGAGAGAGAGAGAGAGAGAGAGAGAGATTGAGCCAGCAGGGAGTTGCAGAGTAAGCAAACTTACAAAAAGGGGATCTCTCTCTCTGTCTCTCATACACATACACGGGAAGGTGGTCTGCAGGCAGGCAAGAGAGCAAACTTGCAGATTAGCTTTGTGGTCTATTCTTGCCTACTCCCCTCCCTAAAATCCAGGCAATAATAAAACTCTTTGGATTGAATGGGAAGTTAGGAATTGGTGTGAGTTGAAATGAAAAGGCCGAGACAACTCCCCCACCCCCCAATTATTTTGTCGGAGACAAAAATACTTCCCTTCATCTGCTCTTTTATAATTTAATCCAGCCTTACCCAAACTAATATATTTTGGGTGTCATGAACCACAGTTCCCATCATCCTGTGGCTATGTTGGCTAGAAATGCAATGCCTTATTTTCTTTGCAGTATGCGCCTAGCAGGCAGTAGGTCTGTGGGATTTAGATGTACTTAAACATTTGTTTCTTCTGCCTAATTTATTAAATCAACATCTAATTCGAAATTAAAAGTTTCTGAGAAATCCAGGGTGGTTTACAAGAAAACTCTCAAAGACAGCTATTGTAAAGCATCACTAGCACTGCTTAAAACAATATTAAAAGTGTGTATTTTAAAAAAGAAAAATAGTAGTAGTAATTTACTTAGTGCTGTTTGACCATAAAATGTGTTGTTGTTTTACAAATGCCTGGCTGAATAGTATGCACTGTTCATATTTTCCTTGGGAGAAAGTTCTATAATGGGGGTGCTGTCTCTGAGAAGGTTCTGTTTGTAGCCACTGTTCTATAAACCAAACCAGGGGGACCATCTGGTCTAAATGGATGGTAAACATAGATGATTAGGGGGCTGGAGGCTAAAACATATGACAAATGTTTGTGGGAATTGGGTATGTCTAGCTTAGTGAAAAGGACTAGGGGTGGTGACATGATAGCAGTATTCCAATATTTGATGGGCTGCCACAGAGAAGAAGGGGTCAACCTATTTTCCAAAGCATCAGAAGACAAATAATAGATGGAAACTAATCAAGAAGAAAACCAGCCTAGAACTAAGGACTTGTGAAAACAACTAACCAGTGAAAAGGCTTGCCTTCAGAAGTTGTGGATGCTCCATCACTGGAGACGTTTAAGTAGAGATTGGATATTCCATTGTCTGGAATGGTATATGTCCCCTGCTTGAGCAGGAGCTTGGACTAAAGACCTCAAAGGTCTCTTCCAACTCTTATTCTTTGAGAGAAGTGCTGCCAACCTCTCCCCCTCCCCTCGTTCCTTCCCAGGCACAGAGAGAAGGAAGGAAGGAAGGAGGGGAGGGAAACAGGAAGAAAGTAAGGGAAGGAAGGAAGGAGATGGGAATGAAAAGGAGGGAGGCAGGGAAGAAGGGGAGGGAGGAAAGAAGGAAAGAAGGAAAGAAAGAGAAGGAAGGGAGGGAGGGAGGGAGGGAGGAAGGATGGAAGGAGGGAGATTGGAATAAGAGGGAAGGAGGGAGGATCTGAGGGAAATCCTGCTTTAGCACTTGGCCACCAGCAGCCCTGTTGCCCTTTTGCCTTCCCCTGGTGGTCTCCCATCCTATTGCTGAGGATGCTTTGTTACAAAGCCAGGTTTTCTCGCATGGAGAGGGAGTGGGCCTCCCTCTGACCCACGCACTTTGTCCTCCTGCACCCACCATGAGCAACCTGGCCAAGGAGAGTGAGCACAGCAGCAGCAGCATTGAGGAGGAGGTAAGTGCAGCTGGCCGCCCCTTCAGGGAAGTGCGGCTAGGCTAGGCAGGGCTGTGGGGTCCTGGTGCCGTGGGAGCTCAAGGGCTGGGCTGGGAACTTGACCTCCGCTGCCCAGGGCTCTAGGCAGTCCATGCCACTGTCCAGGGGTCCCATGCACAGTCTGAGGCTCAGTGAGGCTCCTCCAGTGGACCATGCCCCTGTCCCACCCACCCTTCCCCACCCTCGGATGCGCCCCCTTCCTGCCCAGGCCTGCACAGGTGCCCCTGACGTGAGTGACATGGAGCTGGCCACGCCCACCCAGTAGGCCACGCCCATGCCAGCCACACCCCACCCAGTAGGCCACGCCCATGCCAGCCACACCCACCCAGCCCCCCAATGGCAACCATGATGCTGATGCTGCCCTCAATGAAATTGAGTTTGACACCCCTGGTCTAGGAGGTAGGACAAAACTACCTATCAGGGGAAAGGAGTCAGATTTCACTCAGCACAAATGGAATTACTGTTCTCTGGTCTTTCTTTTGAATGATTAAAACTTGATCCATATGGATTAAGTTCAATTTCTTAACTTTCACCAATTTAAAACCTGAACAACTATCTTATATAAAATTGAGAAATATTGAAAATTCACAAACCTTTTAGCACCACTGCTAATGTATGCAACAATGTTACACTGTGAACTAGATTACTTTTCAAGTACTGGTCTTACATCAGCCCATGAGATGACACTGGCATATTTGCATGTCATATTATATTATAATTCCAACATGTTACTGCAACTTGCATGATTATCTTCATTTGGATACATCCACAGGCCTAAGTAAATAAACTACAGAAGCTCAAAGTCTAGGAATTCTTTTTTTGTTTCTCTGTTTCTCTGCTAACACATCAAAGTCAAAAACCATAATATATTGATAATATCTAATCCTTAGCATCCTCAGGAAGGAAAAGCTAGAGAAGGATCTGGTTCAAATATCATGGAATGTTTTATCACTTCCACCACTGACAGGAGCCACACAGAAGATATTTTGTGTGCACCATCATAGAAATTAAACAAAATTATTTGTAATTAAACAAAATTATTAGATTTTTGCACAACCTATAAATGGAGTCATAAGCTACCTGTGGACAATTATAACAGGAGTGCAATACTGGAGGACAGTCAACATTTTTCTCTCATGCCATTTCCCCATCTGAAGCATCTTCTTCCCACCCCCCAAAAAAGGGTAACAAGGCCATCAGCTTTAGAGGCAAGAATGTCATTTGGGCATTCCTGAGCAGCCCATTTCCATTAGAGTTGGCCATTATAATAACCATAATATAAGCATTTGGTGATTTAGGTATTGTATATTTCCCCACCACCAATTTCTCTTTCTCCCCTCAACTGCATTTTTTAAGAAAATAAATCTGAGGGCAGAAATTGTCAAGGTTTTTAATGATTCTACAAACTGTTCCAGAAATTTTTCAAGTTGGAGAACAGTGTATAAAACCATCAATCTAGTTAATAAATATATGTATTTTTTTAGAAGTCCTTGCTCTTGCTCAGTCAGGTTCCAACCTTATTTAATTGACGTTTCACCGAGTGCTTATATAGAACCTTTTGTAAAAAAAAAAAAACCAAAGGAAATCCATGAGTCTCTGCCACAAATTTCCTTGATGGCTTTTAACAAGGTTCTTCCTCTCCAGGAATAAACGCCAACCCCTCAACATAGGAATAAAACAACATAGGTCATAGGAAATACGAGGGGGAGACTCATAAGGGAAATCTGGCGGCTGAACCTGTGGTGGGAAGATCCCTACATAAACTTGGCCAAGTGCCTCTCTTAAACGAATCTGTTTCATACAGTGATCGTAGTAGCAAAATAAGGAAGCAGGCCTAAAGAGAGGCGAGGGAATGGGGACTTAAGAAGGGGAAACAACTAGAAACAGAAAGGAACAAACCAGCCCCACATGGCAACTCTCACTAAATCTCTTCTACGCGAGGCAATTCCCCCCACCACCCAATTACTGCCAGCGTGACCAAGTAGCCGCCGAGCTCTTCCCTCCCACGGCTTTACCCCATTCGAGACTAGGGCCTCCGGAGGGCCAGCTGGCGATCGACGCCGTCATCGCTGCCGCCATCTCTGTCTTCCGGGATTGAACACCAAGATCGAAAGCTACGTAAACACGGTACATTCATCCTACTCGCAACCCCCGCCCCTCGACTACAAAGGCCGCGAAGGACCAAAATCGTTGAAACAACGTTAAGCTTCTCCCTATTTTGGTCTCGCTCTCACAATTCCTCTGCAGAAGATAGCGACAACAGTGAAGTTGGAAGACGTTTCTGCAAATAATGTTGTCTATACAAGCTTTTTTTCACGCTTTAGAAAAGACAGGCTAGGAACTTTTTCAAAGAACTTAAATTCAAAGAACTTAAATTTGCAGCCTTGTAGATTTCAAGGCCCGACTGGGCTCCCTGCTTTAAAGTTTTTGTTTGTTTTGTGTTTGAGTCAGTCTTGATTGTGGAATCCTTGGTGCTCTCTGAGCTTGGTTGTTTGCTTGAAGACGTTGCATTATCCAACTAGTTAACATCGTCAGCGCTTAATGATCCCCTGCAGTTTTCTTGGCAAGATTTCAGAAATGGTTTGCCATCGCTTTAGATACCTTTGTACAATCCCACTTAGGGCTGTTACAGTTGGTTGTGGTGCCTGAGTGCTGTGTTCTTAGCCCCAAATCAAAAATTCTGGAAGCAGAAATGTGGTCTTGGCATTAGAATTTTTTTATATAATATTTTATTGGTTTTCTCATTTTACAATTGAATATTTAAAAAGCAACGTGATGACTAGGTTGATCAATATTTCAATAGCGTACATAAGTCTTTAATATAAATCTCATGTTACAACATCAAATATTTCCTCTCTTTTTCCATTAATATCTGCTATCTCATATTGGGCTAGTACAGTTATTATTATTATCAACTAAGTAAAAACATCTTTGTTACAGTTATCAATAATTTTTAGCTTATACCTTAATTGCGTTTACGCTTAATCCTTGTATACAATCAATGTCCTGTTGCTTTTTTTCAGGCTTTAATTCCATCAATATTTAAATTAACATTATTATTTATAATTTCCAAGTATTTTATATTTAGGTGACCAAAGTTTCCCTTATCTCAACTTCTCCCTTTTCCCCCTTTTGTAGCAAAGTCTAATATTCTAGTTACACATCTATTTGATTATACTCTTGCTCTGTTTTCTAAAAGTTATCTATTTTCCACCATGTTAAACCATCTAATTAATAATACAGTATCCCCTCTATAAGTCAAAACCATGATATGTGTTGTCTGGGTTAATCAATAGTTCAGTATATCTTAATTGTGTTTGCACTTAATATCCTTATATAAACAATGTCCTATTATTGCTTTTCCCCCCTCAAACTTTAATTTTCCATCAATATTCAAGAAAACACTAATTTATGATTTCCAAATGCTTTATGTTAGGTGACCAAAGGTTTCCCTTATCTCAACTCCTCCCTTTTTCCCTTTTCGTACCGAAGTCTAATAGTCTAGTTACACATCTTACCTATTCAATTATAATGTTACTCTATTTTCTAAAAGTTATCTATTTTCCACCATATTCAACCCTCCGGTTAGTAATATGAGATCCCCTCTAATAAATGAAAACCCTTATTTTCTTCAGCCTTACTCTGGCTTTCTTCCTTTGCCAGCTAACCTTCCATATCAGTGTCTTTGAATCATCAAATAGTTCTCCCTCTATTTTTATATATATTATTTGGAATAAGAAAGACCATTTGGCTGAAGTTTTTTTAGAAGAACAAGCCCATTGGTATTCATTAAATTGCCTCCCTATTACTCCAATTTCCCACAATTGTCCTGATAGGTTTATCTTCCATTCAGTCTGTTCTTCCTTTTCCTCAAATTTATTCTGATTTCTTAATTTGTAAAAAGTCTTTTCCATTTTCAATGTTGTCACTCTCTTTTCTGATTTTTCAGTTGGCTGGGTCTGTTGGTCAGTTGGGTCCTCTGTCTTAGTGTTTAGTTGTTCCAATTTTCCTTTTGTTTTCTGCATTGTTAATTCTTTGCTTGTAGTCAAAATCTGGGTTTGTATATTTAAGCCAGCACCTTGTTCCTTTGTGTTGCTTCTTATTTTGTCACAAGCTGAAAGGATGTTTTTGTGTATTGATTTCAACATGGAAAGGATTTTTTCCTGATCTTCATCTGTATTCTCTTGCTAGTATGTTAAATTGAAGACTTTAGAATCAAACGTTAAAAATAATTTTTTGTCTTTTGTAGCCGGCTATGGGACATCTATTTCACGTTTTATAGGTGGTCTTTATGGTAGAAATTGTTTATCAAGTAATAGTTTATAATCCAAGGTGTTCCATCATCTCGTGTAATAACAAATACTTCTCACGCAGGGGAAAAAGAAAGCAATTCCCCAAGTATAGCTCTGAAAGTCAGTAAAAGTTTACATTCATAGTTCAAGCAGGCCAGATAAGCTGCCCAGAAATCCCTTCTTTGCAGCTGGGTTTTTCAAAGATGGTAACTGTCAAGGTCAAACAGATTTTATCTGAAGTCTGGGCTTCAAGCCAAATCTCTTTTAGGCAATAACAAATTTGCCACAAGATGTCACCAACGCCATTTTAAGCTTTTTAAGTCCAAAACTTATATGGTGGTTTTTCAAGTCTTATTTCTTATTTTTTTTAAAAATAAAAAACAAAAGTCTCCAATAAGAAAAAGAACACTTTTAGTCCCCAAGTTTCAAAAGAATATACGTCCAATTAGATTAAAATTATTTTTATAGTTGCTTTGTTTCCTCTAGGTAGTTAGTCGCCGCTTTTCTTAGAGGGTGGGGTAAAAATTCCCTTCCATCCTCACAGGGGGAAAAATGCTTTGGGCAGCTTTTACAGGAAAGAAAACTTAGAATCTTAAAGAGAGGATCAGGTCTCACCCAGTTTCATCCGTGTTGCTTGAAAGTTGCTTGGTAGTACTTTTCACTTCAGCTGTCAGCAGCTTAGTAACCGGCCATATTGGTATGGTCAGTAATTCCACCATTGGTTTGGAGGGCTTCCCCAGATCAAACGGAAGTGCCACTGTCCTTCCACATTCAAACAGGGGGCCCCTCCTTGCTTGTCGCCTCTACGGGGCGACTTTCAACCCTTTCCAGCGTCCCCCAGTGGAACAAATTCAGACGCGAAAGATGGAGCCCATCTTCCTGCGTCTGCGGCACCGCGATGCCAAGCCAGAAGTCGTCTTGGTATTAGATTTAACTGGATCAGAAATTATGCAGGTGAAGTGGCCTGATCTTTCACACTTCTAACATATAACGGGGTTGTGGTAACGCACCGCCCAATAGTTTTTACTAGCCCCCCCCCAATTACAAAAATAAAGCTCAGATGTCAGAACCCATTCTTTTCTTGGGGGAGGATCTATTTCAATTCTCTCCATTTCTTTCTGCGGGTTCTGCCATTCCCCTGAGGGGGAGGGGGGAAGGCTCTGTGGTATGTTTTCTGCTTTGCTACAATGTATCCTTTCCGCTATTTCTACATACTTACTCTTTGAACTATCTCTCCCTTGTTGTCAACCAGGGGTGAGAAAGGAATGTGCCTCTGGCCATCTGGCTTATCTCTCGTTGCGGAAGGGAAGATGCAAAGACCCAACAACATCTTCACAAGCATGGGAGTGGACCCCATTATCAGCTCCATTCCCACAGCAGACTTAACACCTAGGGATTGGCTCATTTAAACCGACCGGATGAACTATTGGGGTGGGGTTTGCTTAGGACTCTTTTAACCTATTGATCTAAGCGGGAAACCCTCAGATCCTGCCTTCTATGCCTGCTCCTAATAAAAGTTCCTTTTGGAATGAAACTGTTCCAAGAGTCCTGCTTTCTTGGGATGAGGTTTTGAAGTGGGCCCTGACAGCTCAGGAAAAAAAATACAGAAACGATGTTTCACTCATGAAGCCCCTAGCTATTGCGAAAAGCAGAAACATTGAATCAGATCTGTTGATTCACAAAGAGAGCTCAATGGAGTTAATAGACAGACTAAAAGATAAGGGGGTAAAATTAATTACATTTGTTTGACAGGATTAAAACCCAAGGAAGTCAGTATTTTAGACCCATTGCTAGTCTTTGCAAAACAAGCTAAACGAATCTAATAAAAGCACACAAAGCAAGCCTCCAAATTACGAAATGCTGTAAAACTGTATAAAAATCCTTGTAGTCATCAAATCAATTTGTCAGCTGTCTCAGAATTGTATGCTGTTGCTGGTTCTGCTCATCAATAAACAGGAACCTTCTTTTAAAAGCAGCCTCTATTTTATTCCCAGCTTGGAACTGGACCTGATTTTTTTTTCAACAGGGTCAACAATGATGATGAAAACTGATGCAAAATCAATACAGGGAAAATAGTGCTAAGGGAAAACTGGAGTTGGGTACTGTGTGAATCAAGTCAAGGTCAGTTCCTGCTGGAAAATATTATTATTATTATTATTATTATTATTATTATTATTATTATTATTATTATTATTATTATTATTATTATTATTATTTTGTAATTCAGTCCACAGAGAGAAAAAAGAGAAAGTGGTGGAGAAAAAGCACACTCAGGTGTAAAATCTGTAGGGAAAAGACTCCCAAAAGGTGAGGAACAATGATAACTGGCCTGGGGCCAGAGTACATGATTTGAAGAACCTGCTGGCCTAAGGGGAAATCATTGCTTTGAGGTGTAGTCTTAGTTAAAATCTCTATATTAATTATTTGCTCTATATTATGGATTTGCTTACTTTAGATATGCAACCTTTGTAAAAACAAAAGACAATGTATTGATACAGTATGAAAAGAAAATATGGTTTGCAAAGATTGTGATAAAACATAGTGATATGATGTTAGTGTAAACTGTATCTAGAGTTCTTGTTCTGTGTTGCCTTCAAATTCTTTTTTCCCCCTTTTTTTTGCACTTTGTGTAACATTGCTCACTTCAAAGAGTATAGTGTGATGAATATAAATATATGTAAAAAGACTCATTGTCCTTTTAATTGTGAGTGTGTCCTGTTCTCAGCTGCTGGAGCATGAATTGACTTGACAATATTAGACATATAAGAAAGGCTGAGAAAATAATGAAAATCAAGGAAAGTCTAGGCAAGGATTTGCTGGAAATAAAATGCACAGAGTTGTCGTCCAAGCCAGAAGAAACACATATAAATGATAACATCAGTTATACCGTTCGAGAGAAACTCTTCAGAAGGCTAGATGTCCCTTAGAGGATCTAAATTGGTTCAGATTAAGAATAAAAGACAGTTCTGAAATATGAATACAGATTCCATCCAAACAATTTTATAGTCTAACTATCTCTCTAACAAGTGACAAGAACTAAATAATTGTCCAGAGATCTTTTGCAACATTGTGGAAAACTTTGGGGATCAGAGCAGGATCTATACTGGACCCTCTTCTGTGGGGGCATCTCTACTTTTGTGGGGTTTTGTTAAAAACACAGTTGCTACTCAGTAGGCAAATAAGTATAGCACAATACAAATATTAAGGTGACCAACTGTCCTCCTTTAGGGAGGACAGTCCTCCTTTTGTGAGTTCTGTCCTCCCTCGAAAAGTGTCCTCCTACATGTCCTCCTTTTCGATATTTGAAGACTAATCTGCAGGGCTTTTTTTTCTCATAGAATGCTCAGAACGGCGTTCTGGCACCTTTTTTGATGGTTTTTTTTTTCAACTTTTGCATGAGCTGTGCTACTCCCCCTATTGGCTTTCGAAAGCCAATAGGAATTGCTGCTGAGCACGCCAAAACACCCGGCCGGTAAACTTTGCACATGTAAATTGTCTGCAGCGAAGGCGAATTGGCAGGAACTTTGCACCCCTCCCTGCTACCCAACTACACCATCTCCTAGTTAGTCCCGAAGATACCTGTAGGAGACTGGAGCGGCGATGCCACGGTAACTTTCTCTTGATCTTCAGCCCTGCTAGGGCAATAATGGCTGCGGGCGCAAGAGGCAGGGGTGGCGGGGCTGCTGCGGGCAGGGGTATGAGGGGCGGCGGTGGCTGGCTGCCCCCCGTGCTGTGGGAACTGCGGGCCTGCTCTACATGGGGCTGCGCAGGGTGGGTGGTGGTGCTGGCGGGGTGGCTGCAGGTGGGGTGTGTCGACAGCGGGCTGCCCCCCGGGGCCGGAGCCGGTGCAGCTGGTGCTTTGGGAGCCACGGGGCTCGCTCTACACGGGGCAGTAGTGCTGGCAGGGCAGCGTGGGCAGGGGCACGGCATGTAAGCATAATTACAATATAAAATGTTATTGTTACAAATGTTTTTATTATGCATTTATCATATTATAGTCTATTCTGTATTATTGTTGCAATGAATAAAATGTTTCTTTTATTTACGATATTTTTTTCTTCAATTTATTTGTGTCCTCCTTTTCACTGTAAAAAAGTTGGTCACCTTACAAATATTGGTATTATTTTAATCACCTAAAACATTACAATTTCCTACTGCTGCCATTTTAGTTGTTTTAAACAAAAATAAGTAAATCACTGTCTTCATATCACAATCATATAATTTATAATATTGCCCCAAACCACCTTATTTTCTTCCAAGTTACAAAAAATATAGATTTTATGAAACAATAATATTTATTTGAAAATAATGAATTTTATTACATTTACGATCCTCCCATTATAATCATAATATACTTTCCATCACTATGAGATAGATTAGGCTGAGATTTGACAATATCAAATGAATTTTGTGAGGATTTCAATGTTACTACTTTAGCATGCTAGGAAAGTTGCCTTTTCTAGTTGTAAATACTAATAGACAATGAAAAAAACAATGAAATGTAGCAAGATTTGTTCGAGTCTGAAATATTTGACTGTGTTGGAATAATAAGTCAACTAACAATACCTAACCAGATAGTTGACAATAACAATAACAATTGTCATGCCTCCATCTGAGCCTGAATCTGCAGAGGAAAATGAACTGGAACGGGACCCTATGGAGGCCGAGGGAGAGGTGTCTGTGGCTTCAGAGGAATGTAGGGAAGAGCAGGCCGAAGCAGGCCAGGGCCCTTCAGGATTGGAACAGGAGGAACAGGAGAGGCAGAGTTCAGGCGATGAGCAAGGGCCACCCCACCTGATCCTAGAGCACGGAGAGTGGAGAGAAAGAGGGAACAATGCAGGCAGGCTCAATTACCTAGGAGGAGAGCGTCCCACCCTTCTCCACAAGGAACACCTGAAGATTGAGATTTAAGGAGACGCTGTGGGGAGGGGCATTTGTCGGGAACAAACGCTGATTCTTGGAGTGTTTTGTATTATTGCTGATCTCTTGTTCTGTGACTTCTGTTTGGAAACCTGGAAACTCAAACTATTGGATTGGCTGACCATGTTACTTGAATATTTAAAGACCTCGGACTGTATTTTGGATTCTCTCTTTTGAAAACTGCTCAGGCAAGCTAGGATTCAAACAGACTTGTTAAATTTATGTTTTCTTCCTTGTTATCTCTATGGCCTTGAGTACTTTCTTGTGCTAATCAGACTGTATTTGAACCTACTTTCAACCAGAGTCGGCTGAAGGGGTGTGTGTGTTCTTTTGTTGGAGGCTTGCCAGCAAAAGTGGGAGCATTTGGGGAAAATTTGGAGCAATAAAAGAACTGTTCGAATTGCTAGCTGACTGCATTGCCTCTGTGCTATGCCCTGGGTCATCACACAATAATAGAGTTGGAAGGACCTTTGAGGTCTTCTACTCCAACCCCCTGCTCAGGCAGGAAACCCTATATCATTTCAGACAAATAGTTGTCCGGTCTCTTCTTAAAAATGTTCAGTGTTGGCACATTCACAACTTCTGGAGGCAGGTTATTCCACTGGTTAATTGTTCTAATTGTCAGGAAATTTCTCCTTAGTTCTAGGTTGCTTCTCTCTTTGATTAGTTTCCATCCGTTGCTTCTTGTCCTGCCTTCAGGTGCTTTGGAAAATAGCTTGACTCCCTCTTCTTTGTGGCAGCCCCTGAGATATTGGAACACTGCTATTATGTCACCCCTAATCCTTCTCTTTATTAAACTAGACACCCAATTCCAGCAACCATTCTTTATATGTTTTAGCTTCCAGTCCCCTAATCATCTTTGTTGCTCTTCTCTATACTCTTTCTAGAGTCCCAACATCTTTTTTACATCGTGGTGACCAAAACTGGATGCAGTATTCCAAGTGTGGCCTTACCAAGGCATTATAAAGTGGTATTAATACTTCACGTGATCTTGATTCTATCCCTCTGTTACTGTAGCCTAGAACAGTGGTTCTCAACCTTTTTAATGCCGCGACCCCCAACCGGTCGTAAGTCGAGGACTAAACCGGTCGTAAGTCGAGGACTAAACCGGTCGTAGGTCGAGGACTAAACCGGTCGTAAGTCGAGGACTACCCAACCGGTTGTAAGTCGAGGACTTTCCCTGCCCGGGAGCGCCGCTCATGCGTGGTTCCGCCCCCTGCGCCGGCCGAGGCGTAGCTGGCAAGCGGCAGAGACGGAGCAGGCCGACCACCAGCTGGCCCAGCCCAAGGGAGGTAAGGCACCCACCGGAAAAGGGGAAAAAATGGCGGACAGCCTTGCTTGGCAACCCCCGTGAAATGGTCGATCGACCCCAAATGGGGTCACGACCCATAGGTTGAGAACCGCTGGCCTAGAACTATGTTGGCCTTTTTGGCAGCTGCAGCACACTGCAATTGCCAAATGATAATGGTGTTCAAGTAGTACTCCATTTTTTCTGGATTTGCACCCAAGGCACCTATCAGTATTGGTATATCTTTTCTTTCTTTTGCCACAGTTATTCTATTTCTATTTTCAGGTTTTTGTATTTTGTGATTTTCTCTATTCTATCCCTCTATTAATGTAGCCTAGCACTGTGTTGGCATTTTTGGCAGCTGTAGCACACTGCTGGCTCATATTTAAGTGATTGTCTACTAGGACTCCTAGATCCCTCTCACAGTTACTTCTACTGAGTGAGGTGCCACCTACACTGTACCTGTGCATTTGGTTTTTCTTGCCTAAATGTAGAACCTTACTTTTTTCACCATTATATTTCATTTTGTTAGATAGCGCCCAATATTCAAGTCTGTCAAGATCCTTCTGTATCTTAAATCTATCTTCTGAAGTGTTGGCTATTCCTGCCAGCTTGGTGTCATCTGCAAATTTGATGAGTTCTCCATCTATCCCCTCATCCAAATCATTAATGTAGATATTGAAAAGCACTGGGCCCAGAACAGTGCCCTGGGGCCCTGACCAAACTATGCTTTTGAGATAGTATTGATTTTTAGAGCATTTTGATAACTAGCCATGTTAATCATAATAAAGGGAATTCTCATTTAAAATATAAAGCATGTTTGACTCCTAAAAATGAACAGTATATGATCAGCACTTTTGAGTTTTCATGTATGCTACATGTGCAGAATGTGTCATTGATTGCAGCATACGATTTCCTAAAGTTGCCTTCTTTCATTTGTTTTTGAAAACAAGATTCTAGCCATTATTTAAAAAGAAATTCCAGTATGTGAACAATTTTTGGTAAAGTCTCAAAAACCACAAGGGTGGCCACAGAAACATTTTGAAAAGTTGGATATTCTCCTTCAAAAATATAGAGCACAGATGTTTTCTGTGTATTTTTTGTATTTTTCTTTTGCATTATGAAAAACAAGCTGTGAAAGAAGCAAGATTTATTAAGTCTTTACATCTCTATCTTGATACAAGAAAATAGAAACAATTTTTAAAGTCAATGTTGAAATTATTGTATCTTGGAAAACCAGTCACAATTTCCAAAAAAGACTTTTTGGCATATCTACAGCATCTTTTTAGCAATAATGGTTTGCAATGTTATGAGTAGTTAGAAGTTCAACAACACAAGAAGAACATAGGTCATTTCAGAACATCTTGGCCAGTAGATAAATGAGTTTTGGGAAGTTTTGAGATTCTTTATGTGCTGTAGCTGGATGGTGAATGGAAGCTCCATGCAAAGTATCTTTTAAAACTACATGTTTCATACATTAATTTATTGTCTGACTTTCTGTGACCCCAAATCCTAATCAATAATATTAGTAGAACTGAACTGAGGTGCATGGATATCCCATTGTATCTGCATTTTTCTTCATAGCATGCTCCAGTTGAGTTCTGTGGATATAAAGGAAAATATAACTTGTTTATTTATTAATGTGAAAATGATCCTTATATGGCACATTCTAGGTTGGTTGAATTTCAACTTACACTCATGCTTTCTGGAATTATAAGTTTGGGTTATGGTGGCTGAGATTTATGGAAGATGAAATCCAACTCATTTGGCAGCACCGGTTTGAGTAAAGCCACAACAGAAAATGCTATAATTAAAACTAATTTGTGTAGTGCTAGAAGAAATAATTAAATTGATGGATTTAATGCTGAAATAATTGTTTATGAAAAAAATCATTGGGAACACAGAAGTTGTCAGGCCCAAAGGTGCTTTTTCAAAAGGCAACTGGATTTTTTTTTGTTTTTCCTTGAAGACGTTTTCCTTCTCATCCAAGAAATTTCTTCAGTTCTGACCGAATGGTGGAGAAGAGACAGATTTATATTCTTTGCATTCATCTGGTCATTAGCACTCTCTCTGAGAGTCGTTGAGGCCATTTGGTGGCTTATCAGTACCCTCAAGCGCCTTTAGGACAATCATGACCTGGATGACAGAATCTCCATAGACAGAAATTGTCAGGGTGTTGAGATAAGTTTGTTTATGGAGATAGGTGCATTTTCTTTTTATAAAAAATATACTTTGTGTAGTTTGTGATAAATTAAATCAGTAATTTGTTTTACCATGGGATAATTTATATTATTATTTCAGTTCATATAACATATTTCCATATATTGGGCATTCAAGACAATTAGCAATTGAAACAATGCAAAATATCATTTGCAGAGATAGGCAGCTATAGAAGATAGATAGATAGATAGATAGATAGATAGATAGATAGATAGATAGATAGATAGATAGACAGACAGACAGACAGACAGACAGACAGACAGACAGACAGACAGACAGACAGACAGACACAGACAGACAGACAGACAGACAGACAGACACTGTAGATAGATCCCATTTTAAAAGCTAATATTAATCTTTGAAACAGCTGATCCATGGAGAGTGTCTTGGTGGTTGCAGGTAAGTTATGGATTTTTCAGATGCAGTGGGAAAAGATATACTGTAAAGCCAGTGGATTGCTTCTTTATTGTGGGAAAGCTCTTGGTCAATAGAGGTTAATGCTGTTGAATAGAAACCTGCACAACTAAGAATTTTGATAGCCGAGAGTCATTTACAGACCCTGACCAAGTCTCAGATCCTAGAATAATCCAACAACCCTGAAGCCTTTAGAAAGGATAAGACATTAGGCTAAAGGAAGGGCAGAGGGAGTTGACACTCGATTAAAGAACAGATTCAAACTTTGTAGTAACAAACTCATTTCCCTTGACCAGCAACTTACTACTCTTGGATTTCTGAGTTCTTGAATTTCTGACTGCTTTGATCTCAGACCAACATATCATGTATTTGCGTCAACTTCTCTCATGTTTATGAACTCTTCTAGGTGATTCAGATCAGTTTACCTCATTGTTTCTCATCTATTACCTAACTTAGACATTTTGCCTGTGGCTCAACTTCCTCACCGCATTGTTTGCAAGCTCACAGCTATGGACTATCTTGCCCAGAATCAGGCTCATAGTCAAATAATTTATCTGGTTGCCAGAGGAAGGTTGGGACAGGAGTCAGCCTTGAACCCACTCCTGCTGCTCCCCATCCAAGGGGACAATAAAGGCCTTAGAAATTGACATGACAAAATGAAGCATCTTTGATCTTACCTTAGGAGATGGAGTCAAATGCTGAATTGGAATATGTACCAGGTACCCCCAAATCACTAAAAAGCAACAGATAAATAGTTATCATTGTATAATTCACATCTCTTAGGAAAATAGAGCTGAATGCCTCAAGGCACACTTTACAATTAGAGTTTTGAAAATCTCAGAATTAATTTAATATTTGATGTTCCTAGTGCTTGAAATTGCTACATAATTTTTTGAAATGTGGAGTGAGGAAAAAAACCTCATCCTGTAATTTGCTTCTATTCTCAGTAGTGCAACATCTTTTATACTGAGCTTCCAGGAACAACAATTTAGACCAAAATAAGAATGAGTCTTTTGACACCTTAAAAGCTAACACGTTGATATCATTTAACATTTATGTAATCAAAATCCACTGAAAAGTTAGTAGTTTGACGCAAAACAGTTCAAGTGCAATTCTTACAAATCAGGTCATCCATAGCATTGGCTGTTGGCTTAGCTTGTAAATAGATGTTATGCTGTTTGCTTTAATTTGCACAGCAACCTGGCCAGCTAAAGCAGGGTTCCCCAACCCTGGGTTGTGGCCCACTACTAGGCCACGGCCCATTGGGAACCGGGCTATCGGAGTGGTGAGTAAATTTGTGAAGCTTCGTTTGTGCATGCATAGGATTTAAGTTGTGTGCAGAAAACCATTCCCCCTATGACTGAAGCCGTCACTGCTGCCGCCAGTCCACAGAACCAAAAAGGTTGGGGACACCTGTTACACATGAGACACCCACTCACACAGCAAGACAAATTATCCATCTCTCACTCATCTATTCCCACAGGTACCCCCAGTTGCTCCAGGATGTTTCCAAATCCCCCGTTTCTTTACTATGATGGTACATAAATTAAAAGCCAATTTGCAAAGTGTTGGGAGAAGCCTTTCAGTCATAAGCAAATATAGTAAGCAGCAAGTTCTATTTGTCCTAAGGTATGTATTTCTATACAGATTCATGCTATGAGTCTGGGTACCTTAAATTGTTCAATTCACAAATGAAATATCTACTTTTTGTATATACTGGTATTTGTTCATCTTTACATGTTTTGGGGGGGAAAGTCCCACTCTATCCCCTATCTTTCATTTTATGGACATGGTATTTTATTGACTTAGTATTTCATATATTTAACCATCAATCAGCATAAAGCTGGAGGTCTTCTACTCCAGCTCCCTGCTTAAGCAGGAGACACTATACCATTTAAGACAGGTGGCTATCCAGTCTTTTCTCAAAAACCTCTAGTGATGAAGCACCCACAAGTTCTGAAGGCAAGCCATTCCACCGATTAATTGTCCTGACTGTTAGGAAGTTTTTCCTTAATTCTAGGTTGCTTCTCTCCTTGATTATTTTCCATCCATTGTTTCTTGTTTTGCCTTTTGGTGCTTTGGAAAATAAGTTGGTCCCCCTCTTCTTTGTGGCAGCCCCTCAAATACTGGAATACTGCTATCATGTCGCTCCTAGACCTTTTTTTTTGCTAGACTGGCCATACCCAATTCCTGTAATGGCTCTTCATACGTTTTTGTCTCCAGGCCCTTAATCATGTTAGTTGTTCTTCTTTGCACTTTTTCCCAAAGTCTCAACATCTTTTTTGTAATGTAGTGACCCAAACTGAATGCATATTCCAGGTGCGGTCTACTAAAGATTTATAAAGCGGTACTAATACTTCACATGATTTTGATTCTATGCCTCTGTTTATGCAACCAAAGATTGTATTAGTGTTTTTGGCTGTTGCCACACACTGCTGGCTCATGTTTAAGTGATCTTCCACTAGGACTCCACGGTCCCTCTCAAAGTTACTGTTTTTAAGTCAGGTCTCGCCTAATCTGTACTTGTACCTTTGGTTTTTCCTGCCTAAGTGTAAAACCTTGCTTTTCGCCACATTAAATTTCATGTTGTTGAATAGGGCCCATTGTTCACGTCTGTCAAGATCTTTTTGGATCTTGAGCTTGTCTTTTGGGATGTTGGCTATTTCTGCCAGCTTAGTGTCATTTTCATATTTGATGGGTTCCCCTTCTATTCCCTCATCTAAGTCATTTATGAAGATACTGAAGAGTATTGGGCCTAAGACGGAACTTCCTGGTGCCCCACTTCTTACTTCCCGCCATATAGATGTAGTACCATTAAGGACTACTCTTTGAGTACGGTTTGCTAGCCAGTTACAAATCCATCTGGTGGTGATGCCGTCTATCCCATATTTTTCTAATTTACCAAGATGTAGGCTGTGGTCTACTTTGTCGAAAGCCTTGTTGAAGTCTAAGTATACTATGTCCACAGAATTTTGCTGGTCTACTAATTTAACAAAGTATAATAAAATCTATAAAATCTTATGCAATGATAAATGAATTAGTTTTGAATCTTTGTGGAAATTTGCATTGTTTTGCAACTTAATTTAAGAAATTTAATGTAATTTCATATTGCAGTCAGTACCTGGTATGACTTAACAGCTTCTTTCTCTCCTCTAATGGAGTCATAGTTCCCATTGGATGATGTAAAAAGACAAAAAGATAGATTAATCCAATGGATTACAATATTACAATTACAATTATTAATATAAGCATTAGTTAAAAATAGCAGTCATTCTGATGTAAATATTTATATCACATATTCTCTTCTTCAAGTTCAGGGAACCTTTCTTTGTTATTTCTGTAATAAGTCTTATTATTCTTCTCTGCTAGGTAACACAATAATTTTCCAGAAAGGAAATTTTACAGAACATTTGATTAATCATGTCAGTTGCTCCTCTGCTAACTAGCCAAACTGTGTTAGGGAGGAAAAAGACAGACTTTTGGATTGACCCATATTAATACACTGAACATGGTAGAGTCATCATGGTTAATTTAAACTTAGCCATTCCCATTGATTGGAGAGTCAGTTACTAGTAATAGCACTTAGATTCCTATACCACTCCATTATAGTTTACAGCCCACTCTAAGCAGTTTACAGAGTCAGCATATTGCCCCCAACAATTTGGGTCTTCATTTTACCAACTTTGGAAGGATGGAAGGCGGAGTCAACCTTGAGCCATTCAGGATCAAACTCCTGGCAATGGACAGTTAGTCTGCCATACTCCATTCTATCCATTGGGCCACCATGACTCTCTAAGCAACATTATGCTGCTTGTTTACAGGAAACACAAATTCTGAAGAATTCTGGCTGACCATGCCATATGAATACATTGTTTTGGTTCACTAAAAGGGTTATTCTAATGTCAGTGTTGGATTTTTTTAGGTCAATACAATGCTAGTAGTGAACTTACAAGTATGTGGTTTTGAACTACAGACTACAATTGAGCCCAAACTTTCTGTTGCTAAGCAAGACAGTAGTTAAGTGAGTTTTGCACTATTTTATAATCCCCAATTGGATAATGTAAATCTCCTTACCTCTTTTGCCAAGACGCTTAATTGCTAGAACTATCAGACCCCCAGAGATCATAACAGCAATAAGGGATGCTGTGATTCCACCAGTATAAAGCAAAAGTTGCTTTAGGTAAATGGCAGCATTTTCTGAAATTTAATATATTAGAAATAAAATAAGTCAACTAGAAAGTACATTCTTCTCTTGTAAGACTCCAATATTCTAATATTGGCTCTGTAGCTCTACAGATCTCCATCTGTTTACCTCAGATCTAAATACCCTTGACCTGAGAATCTGAACAATGCCTCACATTCTTTGTATACTTGGAAGTAACATTATGAAGAAATGCGCCAAGCTAAACTTTCTGAGAAAATGGAAAAAATTGGGGGTGGATGAGTGGGAAAGATATTTTTTTAAAAAAAAAACTTCATCTTATCTTTATGAGTCATTTTAGAGAAATAAATATTACAGCAAAATAATGCTATGGGTTTAAATATATTGATTAGTAAGTGCTTTCTAAGTTATTCCTTGTGATCACTATATCAAAAGAAACATGTTAAGTTCTTATAAATTAAAGACTTCCGTTTTGAAATGTTGTCTACATGCTTTATTATATTTCTAAGAAAGGAGACAATAACAGCAGCTGTAAAACATAGAGACTGTTGTGAAAGTAAATATAAATTACTTTTTCTCTGAAAACAATTAGAGTAAACCAGCAGAGGGCAGCACTAATACACCTTTGGCAGAAGTCCTATCCCACCCACTACAGAATTGTTTTGCAACTATTTTTTGAAATTATTTTAGTAAGATTAAAAGAAAAATGTATATTTGACTACTGTACTGTGATCCTTAAAAAAAATTAAGTGGGCACCAAAACAGAATAACTGAGGAAATGTCAGCAACCACTGACCCAGTGTTGGCTTAATGGAGCAGATGATTCTCATGCAAATTGCAGTTTGCATAGAAAGAGATCCTGGTACCTTGACAAACGGGCATCTCAGCAGACCACCGGCCACCAGGTTGGCACTGAGTCCTACTTGTTCCATTGAGAATGAAGCCCTCCATGCAGTAGAAGCGACATGCGGAGCTGTAGCTGAAGTGGCCCCAGGGATGGGAGCAGTTCTTTTTCATATTCTCCGTCTCTTTAAGGGGGGGACACTTTATGGCTGTGGGGCAGGAATTAAAATTAAGAAAGGTAGAGTACATCACAGGATCTTTTAGAGCTGGAGAAAGGCTGATCAAATGATCACAATGTGAAGAAAAGTCACAATGTTGTTTGTAGCTTACTGAAGGAGGGCTTTTGCAGATGGTCTTACTGCAAGGTGAAGATGAATAAAGTTCGATGCTCCTTCACAATTAATATAGGAGGAGAACCATGTTGGTCTGTGGTGGCAAAAAAAAAATCAGAAGTTTAATAGCACCTTTCTCGTGAAGTGCAGCTCATTTTATCAGATGCACAGAGTGGCTAGATTGATGCAGGATTTAAATTGAGCGAAGCTTTTCTAAAATAGTCATTTTGAAGTCTGCTACTTTATGGAACCATTGAATGAGAAAGTGTTGTGTTCACATACATCAAAAAGTTTTAGATATTTTCAGAATGGGTTGTTAACATAGGTTTTTAATACAGTACAACTATGATATATTGCTTGTAATCTGTTTTACGCATTATGTATCTTCCTTTCACCCACCCCAAACTTAGCCCAGTTTAAATCCTACATCTGTCTGATCATTTTGTGCTTCTGCTGAAGTAAGTTTGAGCTCACAAAATCATATGGCTGTTAATAATATTTGTTAATTGGAAAAGGTACTACCAGACTCCTGTTTTTTTGCCTTCAGTTACACACATTATAACCATGTGGCAAGAAACCAAGAAGGAGCAGAAAAGTCTCCCATACGTCACAGGAAGTGGAATAGGAAACCATCTTAATATATTTTGTTCATGTACGTTCATTTATTAAACAATTTCTCCAATAGAAGAGAAGCTCAGCATTGAACTGTGGAATTGTTTGTTCTCTCTGAGCTTAGTTGTTTGCTTGCAGATGTTTCCCTCCTGCATTTCAAGCAGTATATAGCACTCAGTGTGGTAAGTTCTCTGACCTTCACAAAACGGTGCAAATCCTGTCCACTCTCCTGTGGCCGTACAGTTAAGCCTTTTGGATCCAATTTTTTTGAAACCCATGTCACAGGAGAAGATGCAGCTAGAGTTATATGTGAAGTTTCCATAAGATTGAGAACATTTGAGCTGTCCATTCTTTGGAGCCTGCAATTCAGGACACTTGAGAGCTGGCGAAAAACAAATTGAAACCTTTAGGGGAAAGATCTACAAATGTTGCAGAAAGAGGCAAGAGGAAGAAAATATTAAGCAGTTGATAACAGAAAGAGCTAATGAAGGAGAAGACCTTTAGTGACTGATGAGCTACTGCACATTAAATTCACAAACTAGAAACATCTGGGAATATTAGATGCTAGGTCAAAAAAATAACACTAAGCTTATATGAAACTTGCTTATGTATTTTAAGATTTTTAAATTATTTGCATCATTTCTGCAGAAAGTTCATATTCTACCTATCATTTATTATTTAATTTGATTGTGGGAGAGCACTGCTTCTTTGGTGCTAAATGCTTGAGCCTCTATTATATCTGTAGCTTATTCACTAGGATTGTTTCTTTATGGGAGAGAGGGAAAATGGAGGGAAAAAACGAACAATCAATGAAAAATAAATGTGGTGTTCTGCATAGAGCATTTGCATATGTACTTCGGTGTATTACTTCATATTATTATATTCTGATTTTTATTATGTCAGGCACCCAGAGTCACTGGGAGGTGGGTGGTTTCTAAATCCAATAATTTTTTAAAAAATGTTGTATATGCTTGTAATAAACTAAACATACAGAAAGCGTTTCTGTTGCTAAGGTGTGGAAAGGTATCAAATTTGTTGTCTCTGCTGCTTGTTTGGAATTATAAACCAAGAAGCCTGTTCAAACAGACAGTGAGCGGTAAGTGTAAACTATGTTATGTAGATTTATATCTGTCAAAGACTACAAAAATAAGGCCAGGGGCATTATAGGATACATAGAAATCGGGAAAATTGACTTACTGAAAATTAAACACTTCTTTCATTTTTTTGCAATTTTCAACAAATTATATTTTTCACCTTCTGAAGCTCCTATGACTTTACCACCTTTAAAAATAAGGCTACATTCAATTTGGAGATGAACCACCATTATAGAGATGGAGAATTTCTAGCCTTCAACCCACATTGTTTCCTAAAGCCTACCTTCACAGATGGGTGTATCTCCAGTCCAATTTCCCTGATCTGTGCAATTCAGCTTCTCAGATCCAGCTAATTCAAACCCAGAGTTGCAGGAGAACATGCAGCTGGAGTAATATGCAAAATGTCCATAAGGATTAGAGCAATTTTCTTTGCCATTCTCTGGGTTTTTCAGTGGCGGGCATTGGACAGCTAAAACAGGTACAAGCACAAATTTTAAAAGTATCTTGGATGAATCAAGTATGTTCTCACAGGTAATCAACTAGTTCCATACTGTAAAAAGGCAGTTATGCTGCTTTCTGCTCCTGTCTTTCATCAACAATAAGTGATTTCAGAATTACACTTTTATAGAGTCAGTTTTCTTTTAAAGATGCAGCATTGCAGATTTATTGTATTTTAATTATTTCTATTAATTTGCAAGTTGATTAGAAGGAAACAGGCACATTTAGACTAATTATTGAAGTTTTATCACCTCTTCTGAAAGTAAGCCCCTTGCAGTGCTTGAAGGCTCACAAAGCTATGTAATGCTTCCCAGTCTGGTGGTAAACTCTATCATCTTTTTTTGTCTTCTGTTAAATGAATTATTTCATCTCTCTCTCACCTGGATAAATAGCAATGTATTCAGTCACTAGCCAACACCAGTTTTAAAGCGACTAAGACATGCAGACTATAAGAAGTGGAATGCTGTTGAAATGGGACCTCCTCCTTTCCATCCAAAGCATTCATTGAAAATGGGAAAGAATATTGGCACATAAACTCCATGGACTTCATTGTCTACACATTAATGCTTCTAGCATGGAAATAGAACAAGTATTGAAGAGCAAATATGATTTAGTAGACATAATGAAGACAGGCTAGGCTGACTACTCTGGTTGAAATAAACACTGAAGTGTATTATTTATTGAAAGGGACTGATGCCAAGTCTTTAAAGGTTTAATTGATTAAAACCAACAATTCAGTTATACTTCAAATTGAATCAATAATAACAGCAAGGCCTGTAGTATCAATGTTAAATGCTCCCAGCATTTGGAGACTATTAACAAATGGGCTGCTGCATTCAGGATCAGATATAATTTATAAGTGGTCTTTAAAGACAGCCCCAAGTAGTCTATATGGGTGGTGATGAGGACATAAGTTACTGCAGCTAAATCCTCCTATAGCATGTAAGGTTGTTGCTCCAGTTCAGCTAAGCAAAATCCTTCTAGACATAGTTTCCATCTCCTCTTCATGCACCTGCCCATAAGTCGAGAAGAATTCTGAAATGGAGAATCTATAATTTCACAGGTGGCACTTGCTCATCCAGAGGCACCGTTGGGATTGGTAGTGAACCAATGCACAAATAACAACTCTGTCCATTCAACTTTAGCCCATTTACTCCCATCCAGACCTTTGCAGTCTCTAGACACCAGGATAAAACATCAACAGCATCTCTCCTATAGTCTGGGGTAGCAATGTATAATTGGGTATCATCAGCTGATAGTAATGATACTGCACCCAACTATTGGATGACTCCTCCAGTAGTTTCATGCAGATATTAAGAAACGGGAATGAAATCTGACATCTCTGGTACCCCATAAATCCAGGGCCACCCCTTCATTTCCCAAAGTAACAGATTAGAATCTCCATTGAGGAAGAAGAGGAATTATTGCAAAATAGCATTCCTGTCCCCAACCACTGCAAGCAAAATATTATGACAGATCAAATAAAAAGCCATAAAGAACCCTAAAAGGACTAGGCGAGGAACACTACCTCCAATGAGATCATCTGGAAGAGTGACAAAAGTCATATTTGTCTTCTATCTGGGTCTGAACTTTGATTGAAAAGAATACAGATAATCTGCTTCTTCTAGGGTGCTATGTACTTGAACCGTCACTGCTGATTCAACAATCTTTTCCAAAAAGGAGGGCTTTCTAGGATCACAGGAAATAGATGTGGCCTTTTCAAAAGACAGCACTTTATAGCCTTCTTCAGGGCTCCAGGAAGCTCCCCCTCACTTAGGGAGGAATTAGCAAAGTAACATATTCAAGTGATCATCTTTCTACTTATTCCTTACACAGTCAGGATGAACAGAGGTTCACATGACATGTTTGAAGGACAATCTAGAAAATACCCTATCCACTTCTTTGAAGGTAAAGAATCAAAAGGAATCCCAGATAATATGGCAATATGGCAAAAAAATTCTGCCCATGAGAAAAGATTTTGATGAATATCAGCAACTGTTGAGCTA
This sequence comes from Protobothrops mucrosquamatus, assembly GCF_001527695.2. Classification (NCBI taxonomy): domain Eukaryota; kingdom Metazoa; phylum Chordata; class Lepidosauria; order Squamata; family Viperidae; genus Protobothrops; species Protobothrops mucrosquamatus. The sequence goes on along the minus strand of NW_015386370.1, from coordinate 730,233 downwards.
CTATGCCAATTGGTCAAAATACTCAGGCAGGAGTTGGTTACCCTAAACAAGGTTGCTGGATGATAACTTGACCATGCAATAAGGAGAAGTGAGCCTACGTTGCCTCCCTTATCTTCACAGTGTAGGCTGCATGATCAGATTCACTTTAGTTTTTCTCTACAGATGTGCCAAGCATTGCATCTGACACTTCATTTCTCAGGTGGCATCAGAAAGTTTCTGTATCCTTACTCAGAAAGTGTACTTAATACTGACCTTTACAGAAAGGCATTTCTTGAGTCCAGTTTCCTAATGCTGTGCAATCAAGTGTTGCCAGCCCAACCAGCTGAAAACCGGCATTGCAGGAAAAGTTGCAAGTGGAGCCATATGCAAAATGACTATGAGGATGAAGACACTTTAAATGGCCATTTGCTGGCCTGTGTAGAAATGGGCACTTGGCAGCTGAAATGAACAAAGAACAAGCTGTGGCTATAATAAGCTGTACATATACGTTATATGTGCGTGCTTAACAAAGGTGATATAGGTAGTCCTCAACTTATGATCACAATTGAGCCCAAAATTTATATTCCTAAGTGAGACAACTAAGTGAGTTTTGCCCCATTTTATGACCTTTCTTGACACAGATGTTAAGTGAATCACTGCAGTTGTTAAGGTAATAACACGGTTGTTAAGAGAATCTGTCTTCCCCATTGATTTTGCCTGTCAGAAGTTTGCAAAAGGGGATCACATGACCCCGGGACACTGCAATTGTCATGAGTCAGTTGCCAAGGGTCTGAATTTTGATCATATGATGATGGGGATGCTGCAATGGTTGTAAGTGTGAAAAACAATCATAAGTCATTTTTTCCAGTGACATTATAACTTCGAACAGTCATTAAACAAACTGTTGTAAGTCAAGGACTACCTGTAATGTGTGTAATATTGGGCACTCAGCAATTGAAACTGAGAACATGTGCATAATTATTACATAGACATATAAGCACACACACAAATACACATATACATGATATAGTATTCTTATAAAAAATGTCTAGCACAGAGGATATTTCCTTAAAACGAAGAAAGTAGAATTCATTATACATGATTCAGAGCTTAATACAATTGAAATAGAATTCTATCCAAAATTTGAGGCAGAGGTACCATTCTTCACAACTAAAGTTTAAGATCCTTTTAACAAGAAATATCTCTACTGAAAATAGGACCGTGATTTCAGCAGGCAAAACATCAGCTCTATTCCATTTCATCTTAGTGTTTATATAAGAGACCACTTTGAAAAAAGGCTATAGTTCTCAATGATTATATCCCATTTCTTATCATTGTTGGGAGGTGGAGTGGATGATTGAAAGCAAAACTCACACATTCTAGCTATTTCACTTGTCCCCACAGTAGTTACAATCATGTGTGCAAAGCCATTCTTCCATTGATTATGCTTATCAACATAAGGATACTTACTGGGGCAATGTTCAAATACCAGTATCATTAAAATCATTGCCACTGTGAATAGCTTTTCCAGCCACAAGAATTATTTTTGCTTTTACACTAAAGATGAGCAGCAACTATAGTTCACTCTCTCAAAGTCTGGTATTCATGTATGTTTACTGGGAAGAAAGGGAAGTATGCAACCTTGTACTGCATTAGAGCAGTATTTCTTAAATGTTTTGCTCTCGGGTCCCCTTCTCGCTTTTAAAAATTTGGAGGAATGGTGGACTGAAGAGATCTCTATGAAAGTGGAGCTGATGACTGCAGCAAAGACCAAGGAACCTGTGAGTAGACCAATTCTTTGGAATCTCTCCAGATAAGGTGAGAATGGCAGATTGCCTACATGTGCTCTGGACAGCAGCTTCCCATGAGGGGAGTGCAAGACTGCAGGATAGAATAGAATAGAATATCTTTATTGTTATTGTGTAACTCACAATGAAATTAAATAGTGGTCTCCCATGTGAATGAGCACATGGGAAATGACAAGAATAGCTTTCTTACTTGCAACCATAGTTGGTGCTTTTTAAAGGACACTAAGTGTTGTGTCCCGGGACTTGCAGCAAGCAAGCCCGGGCAGTTGCCATGGCAACGGGCTGCAGAAGCTGCCCGGGGGCCAGACAAACTGGCGACAGCCTGCACGCATGCGCAAGGAAGCGCGCGCGAGCAGTAGCAACTTTACCCAGACTGTTCTTGTTCGTTGTTGTTGGTTGAAGCAGAGGAAGAAGCAGGAGGCCTGTGAGTCTCCGTTTTCCCTGTATGACTCTAAGTGCCATTAAAGAAGACATTTGGTTCACACAATGCCTGTTATACTAGTCATTGAATCCAAGGATTTAACACTGGCGACGAAGGTGGGATCATCTTACAACAATTTAACAGAGTAAGACGGACCTAAAGGAATCCTTGGAGAGGAAGACGGCGTCAAACAGCACTTGGCCTGCCAGTAAAGCATCACTGGAGGTAAGCTGGCTAAAAGACCCCTTCCAGAAGAGAGTGCATGATGGCAAAGATAGGAAGGCTGCCTGAGTTTGATGTGGGCCATCCTGAGAAATGGGAGACTTATGTGGCCAGAGCAGAAACCTATTTCAGAGTCAACCAAGTAAGGGAAGATGGTTTAAAGGCTGCAACATTACTTTGTGTGTGTGGACAAGATGTTTTTGAAATTGCAGAGAACTTAGCAGCTCCTGCTCCATTAGAATCTATGAC
>NW_015386370.1:725562-726915 GCF_001527695.2 Protobothrops mucrosquamatus | reverse complement strand
GGAGTTCAGGTGAGGCTAAGGCCTTCCAATATCGTACTAACTGATTTCCAAAACTCTAGAGTGTGCATTAAGGGGGAGGCCACCCTTTCTGTACAGTATAAGAGTTTTGTGGGTCCTTTGGATGTTCTGGTTGTTGGGGGTGAAAGAACGAGTCTGATAGGACTTGATTGGTTCGAGGCCTTGGGAATTCAAGTCACTGGCTTGCACAGCCTGCAAACATTAAGCCTTACAACAGTATGTGAGGAGTTTGCAGATGTGTTTAGTTCACAGCTTGGATCTTACCAAGGGCCTCCTGTTTCATTGAAACTTGACCCCAACATCACACCCATTCGAGTTAAGGCCAGGAGAGTGCCTTTCGCTTTGAAAGGAAAAATGGATGCTGAATTGGATAAGCTAATCCAACAAGGCATTTTAGAACCTGTAGACTCGAGTACGTGGGAAACCCCCATTGTTATGCCTCTTAAAGCTAATGGGGACATATGTATTTGTGCTGATTATAAATGCACTATAAATAAGGCACTACAGCAGCACGCTTATCCTGTTCCTGTAGTGGGGCATATTCTGGCTTCTCTTAAAGGAGGGAAGTTTTTTGCAAAGCTAGATTTGGTTCAAGTGTACCAACAGTTACCTGTTGATGAAGCAGCTGCAGAGGCACAGACCATTGTGACACATAGGGGTGCCTTCAAGGTGAAGAGGCTCCAGTTTGGAGTAAATGTAGCACCCGGTATTTTCCAGAGTGTGATGGAAAACACATTAAGGGGCATTCCTGGGGTTTGCCCTTATTTCAATGATGTTCTCATTGCTGGGGATTCTGTGCATAATCTGGCAGAACGACTGAGGGCTGTTCTGCTGTGGTTTAGGAAGGCAGGGTTAAAGCTTAAAAGGAACAAATGCAAGATAGGAGTCACGTCCACTGACTTTTTGGGATTCAGAATAGATGTGCAAGGCATTCACCCTGCTGAATCAAAGCTGAAGGCCATCCAGGAGGCTCCCCGTCCCAAGTCAAAAGGCGAATTGCAAGCTTTTTTAGGCCTTTTGAATTTCTATAATGCCTTCCTTCCTCACAAGGCTGCTGTGGCTGAGCCTTTACATAGACTATTGGACAAACAGGCAGTCTGGCAGTGGACCAAGGCTCATGATCAGAGTTTTGCTGTGGTCAAGGCCTTGCTCACGTCCAATAATGTGCTTGCTCATTTTGACGAGAGACTTCCTGTTTGCATCGCTTGTGATGCTTCCCCTTATGGGGTGGGTGCTGTTTTGAGTCATTTGAAGGCTGATGGAACTCAGGTTCCAGTTGCTTATTACTCCAGGACTCTTTCTTCTGCTGAGCGTAACTACGCTCAAATTGATAGG
>NW_015386370.1:695858-725301 GCF_001527695.2 Protobothrops mucrosquamatus | reverse complement strand
GGGTCCTGATCTCCCTTCATGAAGGTCATCCTGGCATTGTCCGGATGAAGGCTCTTGCCCGTAGTCACTTATGGTGGCCAGGGTTAGATAGGGACATAGAGGCACATGTACATGGGTGTCACTTGTGCCAGCGCTCGAGGCCAGAGATGCCCCAGGCACCTGTGCACAAGTGGGAAGAAACGCTTAGGCCGTGGTCACGCGTACACGTAGACTACGCTGGACCATTTCAGGGGCAATTCTTCTTGGTGCTTGTGGACAGCCATTCTAAATGGCTGGAGGTCATACCTGTATCGTCCACCACTACTGGCAGAACCATCCAGGTGTTGAGGGGCATTTTTGCAGCTCACGGCTTGCCAGATGTCTTAGTTTCAGACAACGGCCCGCAGTTCACGTCGGCTGAGTTCCAGGCTTTCCTTCAAGCAAACATGATCCGGCATGCGACATTGGCACCTTTCCACCCTTCCACCAATGGTATGGCTGAACGGATGGTGCGCGTCACCAAGGACGCCCTGAAGAAGCTGACTTATGGGGATTGGCATCATCGGTTGGCTGATTTCCTTCTTGCTCATCGCACTACACCTTCTGTAGCGACTGGGAAAAGTCCGGCTGAACTACGCTGGGGTCATCGACTGACCACTAAATTGGACAGGTTGCATCCTGATCGGTTGGTTCCTTTGGAGTCTCCAACTAGGGCCCCACGGTGTTTGACCGTGGGCATGCCGGTGTGGTCCCGGAACTATGGCCCTGGCCACCCTTGGGTTCCTGCTGTTGTATGCAAGGTGACTGGACCGTTGTCATATGAGGTCTCCGTAGAGGGCGGCCGCGTCCTGAGACGACACATCAATCAGCTTCGCCAAAGACTGGACTCTTCTCCTCCTTCGCCTGGGTCTTCTGTGGGGGGGAGGGGGACCTGGAGGGAACAGGGGAGGGTTTGTCCCAAGGTTCCGCAAGTGTGCCCAACGGATATTCATGGGAGAATAACCCAGAACACCCTGCAACACATACTCCAGATAGTGAGATTTTCCAGGAGAGTCCTCCGAACTCACCTAATACAAGGGAATGGGCGTATGCCCAAGGAGGTTTGGTCAGTAGGTCCAGGTGGAAGTCTGCAGTTGGGACAGAAGCTGGAAGGGATGTTCATGACCCTTTTTCAGCTAACGCACAACATGGGGTGGTTGGTCCTTGAGGCACCGAGGACACAGGATACAGCTCGGCCTTTGTAGGTGGCAGCAAAACATTAGACTTCCAAGATCGGTCCATTGTGGACCTGGGAAATTCCACAGCATTCAGGAGTGGGGAACGGGGCCCTGACAGACCGGGTAGAACGGTCGTAGAGGGTGAGCCACCTTGTGGCAGAAAAGGAAGTCCTGGGCTGTGTAGCCCGATGGACAAGCTAGCAGGCCAGGCCCCTGTAGTTAAGTCACCGGGACCACCAGGGTATAGAAGAGGGGTTGTTCCCATCGCACATGAGGCTCATGGCAATGGAGAATGTTCCCCGGAGCTGAGGAGATCACAAAGAGAAAAGAGGTCCCCAAGATATTTGGAAGATTTTGTAAGGTTGTTGTCAACCTGTTAGTATACCTGGTAGCTGGGTGATAGCACGGTACCGTTTGTATCACCTGAGCCACCCTAGCACAGTTATAGGTCTTTTAGGCCTCACGCCCAATCAGAGGTCGCGGGCATGATACATGTGAGCACATGTGCCTGATGAGTTTAATCCAGGGGTGAAGGGGTGTTGTGTCCCGGGACTTGCAGCAAGCAAGCCCGGGCAGTTGCCATGGCAACGGGCTGCAGAAGCTGCCCGGGGGCCAGACAAACTGGCGACAGCCTGCGCGCATGCGCAAGGAAGCGTGCGCGAGCAGTAGCAACTTTACCCGGACTGTTCTTGTTCGTTGTTGTTGGTTGAAGCAGAGGAAGAAGCAGGAGGCCTGTGAGTCTCCGTTTTCCCTGTATGACTCTAAGTGCCATTAAAGAAGACATTTGGTTCACACAATGCCTGTTGTACTAGTCATTGAATCCAAGGATTTAACACTAAGTTTCCTATAACTCACTTTCTAATCATTTTTGGAAACTACTTTAAATTTAGGCTATTAGAAACCTTCAGAAAAATAAGTCTGAAACCACCCAGTAAGTTTGCATTCAATTCTGAATGAAAGAAAATGTTAATCATAAACTTAAGAATTTAAAGAATTTGAAATAAACAACCAAAAACTAAATAATATTGTGATGTTACAAATTTATAAACAGGTAAATTTGGAGTATAGAAACGTTTACAATAATATTTTGAAATTAATGTTTTAAAACTCAAATTATGAATGACCTTGTGGAAAGAGGGGAAGAGATACTGTCTAGGAAGCAATCAGACAGGAGAGGCAGGAGCCCCCAGTGGCTTAATGATCAAAGAAAGAAATGAAGGGAGGACCCACCCTAATGGATCAAATAGTTAAAAGTAGAGGAGGGAAATTCTGTTAATGTAGCCTTACAATAAAATAGAATTTGTTTATCTGGTTGTGTTTCCTGTCTGGTTTACCTGGAAGGGCAGACATCAATCTTACCTCCCTTTTTCCATCTCCTTCCTCCACTAATAAAAAATCTGTACTAAATAAAGTAATTGTTTGTTTCTAGTTTAGTAGATAAGAGTCTGTTTCTTGTTTTACATTACCATCTATACAGCACTGCCTTCTCTGTATAATGCCAAGATTGTATTCTCTATTTACCTTCACAACTGGGTGTGGCTGCAGTCCACTTTCCCAAATCTGTGCACTGAAGTTGATTTGTTCCAATGCGTACAAAACCCATATCACAGGAGAAGGCACAGCTGGAATTATAAGCAAAACTCCCATGTGGATGAGAACAATTTAATTCTCCATTCTGAGGAGCATCCAGGTTTGGGCATTCAATAACTAGAATGAGAGAGATTGTTGGTAAAAGAAAGAATTATGACAGCCAGCCCAATCATTCCAAAAGAAAGTCCAAGAATGAAAGCAATTCTCTTCAGAAAAAAAAGTGGAGACAACTATTCCAGATTACAGTATGGTGGTTAAGTTGAAATTGACCAAAGTTGAAAGAGCTGACCAATTACAGAAAGTCATTAAATTTCATTGCAGAAAACAGCAACAAAAATCAAGGTGGGGAGAAGGAACATTACCCTGGCATGCTGGTAATGGAGAACTCCAGTGCCTGGTTGCCAAGCAGAAGGTTGTGTTTGCTCCAGCCAAGAGAAAGCCAGGTTCACATACAAACTGACAGATGGATTGGTAAGCAAACTCTGCAAACGGGTGTGAGCAGGCCATCTCCCCATTTTTAGGATTCTGCAAATGGTGGCATTGCATAACTGAAATTAAAAACATCCATAGATTTTATAAGGATACTGACTTTCAAGCATCAGTTTTATGATGGATTTTTCTTAAAAGAAATCATGCTTAGATATTCAGTTATTGCTATACATGCTGCAATTACCCTTGTTGAACAAGGTCCATTCCCAATCTTTCCCGATGAGCACTCACTTTCACAGCAGGGTGATGTTGTAGTCCAGGGGGCTTCAAACATGGCCCTTTTATGACTTGTGGACTTCAACTCCCAGAATTCCTCAGCCAGGCATGCTGAGTTTCACATACAGTTGTACTTCACAGAGCTTCTCGAGCACTGCTCTCACTAAATTGAAGTGCTCCTCCATGGTCTCCGTGAAAATCAAAATGTCATTCAGGAAGACCAAAACTCCTTTATATAAATGTTCATGCAAGACCTCATTTATCAGCTGCATGAACACTGCCAGGGCTCCCTGTGGTCCAGAAGGGAGGACCCAGAACTGGAAACAGCCCAGGGGACAATTAAAAGCAGTCTTCCACTCATCCCCCTTCTTAATCCACACCTGGTAATAAGCTTCCCTCAGGTCCAATTTCTTGAAGATTCTCCCCTTGGCCATTCTCATTGGCAGCAGGGTATATGCGTTCTCTATGCAAATAGCATTTAGCCCCCAGGGATCGACACACAATCCCAGGAAGCCATCTTTCTTTTCTCTGAAAGGCACTGGTGCAGCTGCAGTGGATGCTGCAGCCATCATTGCAGATATCCCTGATGCAAGGGATTGTTCCCCCTTGGCTGACCAGTTATGCATTCCCAACTCCTGGAAACTTCCTCTCAAGTGGTCGAGTGCTGGGTCAGGCACTGCAGCCAGACGACCTTGGACTGTGGGGTTGTCCCACTTCATAGCTTGTTAAGCTCGGCTCTGTCTCCTTTGGGTAACATTAAAGCCCTTTCTCCTCAGGGGGAATCCTTCCTCCGCTCTTCCTGTGCTGTGGAGGGAGGCACTGCCTTACCCCCCACTCCCTTTGGGCAGGCACTGAGCTCCATCTGATTGGCCTGGGCCCCCTGCTGTGTTCCCGAGGCCTCAGGCTCTCCTTTTGGCCTGATCCCCTTCTTCTCCTCCAGGTTCTTCCCAGGGAGGGACATGTTTGCAAAATCTACGTAGATGGTTTTCTCTGGGTAGATTGCTATTGCAGATCCAGCTTAATATCACCCGCACTTCCCTTCCCCCCTTTTCTATGGCAGGCTGCCAGTGGCAAGTAGGTTTCAGCACAGCTTAGCGGCAGCCCTGACATGATGGCAAAAGAAGGAAAGCATTATTGTATCCACCACTCATTCTTCTACCTTTGTGAAGGGAAAGATACAGACATATAGTGAAGTCTGAGAACTTAGTCATAGTATGCAGAGAAGAAAGCAAGAGGGGCTGTAAGACATGTAAATACATGTATAAAAACATACTATTCTATTGTAGGCTTTCAATCTATCATTTTGATCTGATATTCTTCAAGAAGAGATTTTTCTAAAAACCACATGGTCATTAAGCAAATCTTTGGGCTTTTCCCATTGACTTGATTTGTTTGAAGCTCCCTGGTAAGGTCATTAATAGTGATCATGGAATCGCGGGACACTGCAATCTTCATACATACATGCCATTGCCAAGCCCTTGAATTTTGATCACATGAACATGGGGATGCTGCAATGGTTGTAAATGTAAGACCTGAATGTAATCACTTCTTTCAGCATTGTCGCAAGTTCAAATGATTATAGGTTAAAAAATATCAGCTAATGAATTTTTATTTATCAGGCTGCTGCTAAAGACATAGGAACTCTGCAATTAAATCTTCTAAATGCATGAAAATAATATGCAAAATTAGTTAACTGAATAGATTAGCAATAGCTTTCCAGACCATGTATATTTTTGATGTTAGTCTTAATAGCAAAGAATAGCTATTTAGATAACCACTTCAAGCCTCACAAACTGAATATCTGTGTATGTCCTTCTCTGTACTTGGATTATTAATTTTTGGATGTCTTTAACTTTTGCTTACTTTTATAACATTATGTTCTGTCTAATGGTTGGGAAATGCTGGGAGGTTTGTTGATGAGGCCAATCAATTCATGATTGCCATAACTCTTTATGAGCAGACCAGCCTATAACTGCTGGATAACCACAGTTTCCCCCTCCTTAACTGCATGGATGTCATGGACATAAACAAACACAAACATTTCCTCATACAAAGAGAAAAAAATAACTTAGCAGTATCCCTAACTGGTGTGCAAAATGCAAGAGTGGTTAAGTGGCCAGTATGTTCTGACCAGAGAGAAGGAGTAAAATCGAATGAGAGGGTGAGGAAGTGAAGACCTTTGAAATGATGTTACAGGAGGAGCATCTTTTTTGGAAGGGAGAAGCGTTATGGAATAGCCAGGAACTCTGAAAATTGCTGTTTCAGAATTGACCATTTTCTTCCAAAAGAGATTATCTGCATCACACTCCAGTGCATGGGAGAAGGATGCTATTACAAATATAGTGGACACTATTGGCATTGTCGTGACAACTTGTGCAATTTGTAACAATGGGGACATAGTAAATCAATCAGAAGGTCTCCTCATCATCTTGCTATGCCTGCTAAATATCACTCAGTTCTCATCCCTAACATCAGAATCCCAAAATGGAGATTAAGGAGAAACAGAAAGCCCCAAACCTTGGCAGATTGGCTCTGGCGCACTCCATGTTCCAGACGCTTCACACATAGTGGTCCCTGCTCCATTGATCAGAAAGCCTTCTTGGCATTTAAAGTCGCAACTAGACTGGTAATGAAATTCCCCATGGATATGAATGCAGCTGAAGTTTCCATGTACAGGGATATTTAATGGCTGGCACTGGACAGCTAAGGGCAGGAAAGAAAGAAATCAGGTACAATGCTTTATAACACCACAAAAGATGTAAACATTCTGGAAAATTTGAAGTGATGAACAATCATTTTTTAGAAAACTGGAGACAAAACAGAATTATACAAAGAACTTATTTTTAGCACATTTAGCACATATATTATGGCCTTACTTTATAAAATATTATTTCATAGAAGTATATTTAGCCTATGACCGTGGTGGCGAACCTATGGCACGCGTGCCAGAGGCGGCACTCAGAGCCTTCTCTGTGGGCACGCACGCCATTGCCCCAGTCCTAGGCCTTCAGTTGGGTTTTATAAAACCTTTACACTTTAGGCCTCCACCGCCGTGTGCAAAAAAAAAAAAAAAGGTTCAATCAATCGATCAATTTCAAAGATCTCGCAAAGTTGGAATTGATTGATTGAACTTTTTAGTCCCGCCCAGTCTGTTGTTACGACCGCAGCCATGCCCACCCAATGGGCCACACCCACCCAATGGGCCACGTCCACCTGGCACCCGACGATACATAAGTGGGTTTTGGGTTGCAGTTTGGGCACTCGGTCTCTAAAAAGTTCACCATCACTGGCCTATAACATACAAAAGTATAACTTTATTATTAAAATATATATTTTATTTTTGTTACAAATGGAACTGCAAGCTGCTGGATTTTACACAATACAGCACCATTTCAGCCATATTGGGAAAGATACAGACACACGGTGAAGCCTGGGGACACAGTCATGGTACGTAGAGAAGGAAATAAGAAGAGCTGTAAGACATGTAAGCATATGTATAAAAACATACTATTCTATCATAAAATTCAAGATACCTTTAAGGACCTACTTCAGCTAAGCCACCCAAGAAAGCAGAACTCTTGAAACAAGCATTGTCTCAAAAGGAAACTTTTATTAGGAGCTAGTGACAGTAGGGAATCAAGGCGAAATCTGAGAAAAAAACTCGTGAAGCGATATATTAAAAGTAGCATTCAGGCTTCCAGTTTTGATGTCATGGAGAAATGGATGCAGGAAGATGGGGCTCCATCTTTCGCATTTGATTTCACTCCACTGGGGGACCCTGGAAAGGATCAAAAGTCACCCCATAGAGGCAACAAGTAAGGAGGGGACCCTCACTGATCATGGGGGGGTGGGGGCAGCAGCCCTCCTGTTTGATCCAAGGAAGCCTGCGGGGGAAAGACTGGCTACATTTGCGTAGCCAGTCCTAAGCTGCTGACAGCAGAAGACAATAAGCACCAACAAACAACATTATAGCAATGTGGATGAAGCTGGGTGAGACCTGATCCTCTCTTTATGTTTTAAGACCTCTTCCTGAAAAACTGCCCAAAGCACTCCCCCCGATGAGAGAGGGAAGGGGAATTTCTGCCCCACTCCCTCAGGAAAAGAAAAGTGGTGATTTAATTAAACTGATATCATTGATATTATTAGAAAACTATAATAAATGCTGATATTCAACTGTATATCTATTAATAACAATAAGAATTGTATTTGCTTAATGTGAAAAATGTTTATTACCGAAAGAAGAGAGGAGGTATTGGATAGTGTAATATTGGATTTAGTTTGAAGAAGCTTATATGTACTACGGACCCAGTCAACACATCTATTAAGCACTTGTTTATAAAAATAGAAAATTAATAAAATATTTATATAAAAAAGTAGCATTCAATACTCCTCCCCCCAGTGTCCCACTGTTCATTTGAATCCCAGGCAATCCACAGTTGGCATCGTGTTTTGGTAACCAATCTTTTTGGTGGGCTCTTCAAGACCTCTCTCACTTTCAATTTCTTCTGGCTCCAAGCACAAACCGTCTCTCCGATAAGGGTGAGACATTCCATCCCCTGAGTGAAGGGCAACAAGTCAACAAAGCAGACAGTGCAAAGCATCCCCAAAGGCTCCCCCCTCCCAACAGAATGGCAGGCAACAAAGAAAGCTACAAAGCTGAAATACATTTCTTTGGGGCCTGACAATACCATTTTGATTTAATAATCATTCAAGAAGAGATTTTTTTAATTACCTGAAGTCAAAAACTTTTCAACTACTAGACTAGTCAGTTGCCCTCTCCTGTTATGCATAAAAATCAGCTCAAGGATATGTATTGGCTACCAGTTGATGATCATTAGCTAAGGTAGAAATGCTTTCACCACCCCAGAAATTGTGGGGGAGTCAGCTGGGTCACCTCTGGTCGGTGGTGGGATTCAAATAATTAAACAACTGGTTCTGTTCATCATCATCACCGGTGCGATGTACCTCGCATATTTGTCATCATCGCATTGTTGTCATCACCGGCACGATGCGCGTCGCATTGACGTCATCACTGGTGCGACACACCTCGCAGATTTACCCTAACTGGTTCGCCGAATTCAACAAAAAGTTAGGCATCGGTTCTGCCGAACCGGTGTGAACCGGCTGAATCCCACCACTGTCTCCGCTTTCTCTGAAGATATATCAGGTTCTGGTATCAGGTTGCAAGGACTATTATTTCCAATACCTTAAGCAAAGAGAGCCTTGCTTATTCTAATAAATGACTGGAAGGATGCTGAGAATCAACCTATAACAATTCTAACTTATTTTTCAAATCTGCCTTTAAAAAGATAGCTGTTATTCACTGAGGTAGTAAACCTGCATGGTGTGAAAGGTCAAAGTACGATATAGATAGTGTAGCATATTTTAGACCTGTCACTATTCGGACACATGGGGAGTGTTACACTATGCAGCATACACAAGACTTCTATCTGTAATTCTTATCAGTATCCTTCCTGTAATAAAAATTCTATTCACAAGAATCCCTTTCCTACCTCTTTCTTGGTTTCCTACATTTTTTTTCTTTCCTTCAATGCAAATGCTAAGGGTTAAATGAGAATACATTCCTTTTCCTAAATGTTGAAAGATGAGTTGTTTCTCTTTTTCAAAATAATTTCTACATGGGCAAGAAGGGCCTTAAGAGGAAACTCCCAACCTTGGCAAACTGGGGCTGGGGCTGTCCATTTTCCAGAAGCTGAACACTCAGTGACCTCTTTTCCAAGTAACCGAAAACCCTTGGTGCAAAGAAAAGTGCAGCTGGATTGGTACTGAAATTCCCCATGGGGATGAACACAGGTGGTATTTCCATGAGCAGATGCCTCTAGGGACTGGCACTGAATAGCTAAGGAAGGGAACAGAAAAGTCAGTCAGAATGAATACAAATAACAGGTTTAAAGACCATTGAAGATGGCCTGGAAAAGATACTGCTTATTTGTTTATTTATACACTCATATACTGGCCTTAGTTACATTGTTTCATCTGGAGCTTAAGATGAGTCACATGATAGCAAAATGGATCCTCCATCAACCAAAAAATTCATCTTTGCCTTTCATTGCAGGAGGAAACCATGTTGGTCTATGGTGGGTAGCAATATATATATGACAACCTTTTAATAATATTTGCTAGCCAGAAGAGCTGCTGCTATACTTCTGATTTTTGCCACCATAGACCATATATATAAAATTGGCACACAGTCACCTGAGGACAAACCCACATCCCATACACACAGCATCGCTGGTGAGATTTAGATTTATCTTTATTTATTAATTGTTATGTTCACCAGCAACTCAATACTGCTTATTTTGTATTTGGGTTCTTACTGTATGTATTTCTATTTTTCCCAGTTTCACCATCATGTTCCTTTAATAAAGCATTCAGATCTATGTACATGGTCTGTTTTATTGGAGGATAGGTGGGTTTAGCTGCATGTCAAGCTGCACACAGTGTAATGTGTAGTAAGGACAGAACAAAAGTGTAAGCTTTTACAAGCAAATTCTAACTTGCACCTGCACACCCAACCTGTATTCACTTCTCCCCACCCCATCCCTGTTCACCCCAGTTTAAATCCTACATTATTTAGGCACTTTATGTATTTGAAGTGAGTGTAGCTCACAAAAATGTATTCATTTTAATAAAATTGGTTAGTCAGAAAAGGTGCCACCAGGTGCTTTCTGATTCTTTGTCTTTCAGCCAACTCATTTGCACTTTAAATCAATCCTATCATATGAAGATACTCATATTCTATGTGTAATTGGAAGGACTTAATTTAAAACTGATGTCATTTTATTCAAATAATCAACCTCTGTACATTTTAAATACTTGTGCTAATGAGTCCTGGATTTCCTTAAACACAAACATGATTTTTTTTTTTAGGTTTACTAATGAGTCAGTTGGTGTTGGTCTTTTCCTTCTCACCAATTAGTTCACAACATCAGTTCTACCATTTAACTATAATGTAAATTTGGCATGTCAAACTCGCGACGTCGCACAATGTATCGCGACTTTTTCCCCATTGCCAGCAATGGAGTGGGTGCAGTTTCGGTGTGATGTATCCGGCCCATGGGCCGGCAGTTTGACATGCCTGATGTAAATACCTACAGAAGGCTAATAAACTTTAAGTGAATTGTAATCTGTGAATTCTTAATATTAAAGTGTAATAGGAGTTAGGGTTTATTTAATTCTAAACAAGAATGGGTTAACTGAATCTCTGTTGTACTTGAATTATATCTACTGAACTCTATTGAAATCACTGAGAGCAATTATTCATGGCTAATCTAAATCTCATTGATTTGCATGCATCTTATAAAAATCTTCAGACATAACTCAAGTTATGAATAAATAGACTAAACAGAAATTTAAACATCAGATTTCAGAAAAGACCCATACAATTCCATTAGATACAGTACCTTGACATGTTGGTACGGGAGAGATCCAGTGACCAGATGCACGGCAAATCAAAGGCTGGGAATCACTAAGTTCAAAGCCCTCTTCACAAGCAAAGTTGCAAGTAGAGTTGTAACTATAATAACCAATTGGGTTTACACAATCCATCATTCCTCTTGCAGGTGGCTGAATTGACTGACATTGTTCAACTAAAAATAATAATAAAAAAGAATGTGAATGCAATTAGAATACATAGAATACATACCAGCAAAACATGCATAAAAAGACTGTGCAAAAGATAATACTTTCATCTGATTATATGTTTAGTAAATGGGAACGATAAATTATTACTACATTTCCCAAGGTTCCTAGCCTTCCCTCATACCAGCATGACAATTTCTCAATGAACCCAGAATTTGTAAAAGGTCTTCATGACACAAATTAACATATTTCAAATATAACTTAATCCTATGCTAGCCACCCATTTTCCTGGAAGCAAAAATTATTGCACCAATTGATTGACTTCTCAAAGCATAGTCCTTCCCTATTGAAATAATCTTTTCCAAATTTAATATACCCACTATTTGTCTATAACACCACAGTGTAATGCCGTGTATTTCTAGCCTCCAGGTTCTAAAACAATCGCAACATGTCTTTCTTGTCTTTTGGAGCCTGACATCAGAAAAACTTGTGCATTTTGTAACAATGGGGACATAGTAAATCAATCAGAAGGTCTCCTCATCATCTTGCTATGCCTGCTAAATATTACTCAGTTCTCATCCCTAACACTGGAGATTAAGGAGAAACAGAAAGCCCCAAACCTTGGCAGATTGGCTCTGACGCACTCCATGTTCCAGACGCTTCACACATAGTGGTCCCTGCTCCATTGATCAGAAAGCCTTCTTGGCATTTAAAGTCACAACTAGACTGGTAATGAAATTCTCCATGGATATGAATGCAGCTGAAGTTTCCATGTACAGGAATATTTAATGGCTGGCACTGGACAGCTAAGGGCAGGAAAGAAAGAAATCAGGTACAATGCTTTATAACACCACAAAAGATGTAAACATTCTGGAAAATTTGAAGTGATGAACAATCATTTTTAGAAAACACAGAAAATTTGAGACAAAACTGAAATATACAGAGCACTTATTTTTAGCACTTTTACATATATGTTGTTACTTTATAAAATAGTATGTAAAAGTATATTTAGTATATTACACACAAAAGTATAGTTGTATAATTATAATTATTTCTTATTGTTGTCACAAATGAGGATGCAAGCTGTTGAATTTTACAGAATCCAGTACAGCCTGTTTAGGAAAGGTAGGTAGGTAAACAGTTAACACTGGATTTCTCACACATCTATTGCCTGTGGTAAAAAAAACAACCCTGGCATTCTGGGCCAGAAAAACCGGAACTAAAGATGAATGCAAAACTGGTGGAAAATGAGAAAGTGAAATAAATAAATAAATAAATAAATAAATAGTAATTATTTTAAGAAAGTTTTATTTCATATATGCATTGATGTGTAATTTTTTAAGGCCTACTTCAAAATCAAGATACATGGTCAATATATTTCTTCTATTACATGTGTCTTTATACACAGGTTTTCCTTTTAAATCAGTTATGATAAGCAAATGGCCCTATCTAATGCATTATATTCACACTGCTGTTTCTATTTATAGCTTAATACCAAATTCAGAGGAGTACAGATAGCAGCAATTTAGTTTACATAGTAGTTTGAGAAATATGGGTTTTTAAATTTTCACATTAAAATACAACCTGGATAAACTTTGTTTTCATCCCTACTTCTTTTCTAAATAATAAAATACCAAGGATAATTGTCAGATTAGAATTGTATTTGATTCCCAAACACAGCAAGGTTGTAAAAGCCTCCATCCATTTTTACTCAACTAACCTATTCCCAATGTATGGCCTTGCCAAGGATCCATTATGCCAACACTTGGCACTAATTATGTTGGGTCATACCTGCACACAGAGGTACTTCCGCTGTCCACTGCCCAGATGACAAACATTGCAGGTTGACTGGGCCATTTATTGTAAAACCTTTATCACACCTGAAGCTGCAATGAGATTTGTAACTGAACTGCTCCAACGGATGAGTGCAATTCATGAGCAGGGCCTGATGGAGAGGGCCAAACAGGTTGCATTTTACAACTAAACAAAGACATGAAAAGATAACATTAAGCCATCATCATCACTGACAAAACTGTTTTTCCTATATTGCAACAAAGGGAGGGAAGTTCTTGAATTCTGCTGAATTCAACAGCGTGGCATCTAAATTGTCCATTAACATAAAACCTCAACTATTTTAAAAGCTCCTAAAAGAATATGACAATTATTTTAATAGCAAGAGATTTAATTTTCTTGAAAACATGGGTTCATCACTTTCTCTGTTGAATAAAATTGCTGAAAGAAAGACCACTTATGATCTAAAATATCTTAGGGCACTTCTTGACAAACCTTTATTCTAAGCCTATAAATCCTACCTTGTCCTGTTGTTTTCAGTGAATTGCTAGACTATTTCTTTAAGTCACTGATATTTTTCATTATGCTTGTAAAATAACTTAATAGAAAAACAAATGTTATTACATTGAATAATTTAAAAGTCTGATGTATTATCAGACTTAAAGATCTCTAAAGAGAAATTCAACTGCTTATTCAGTGCTAACCATAGGAATCCATGCTCTCTTCCCCCCACAGCACCCCTATGATGTAACCGATGCAGCTTTCCTGATGCTACTTACAGTGTTTTACAGAATATTAGCACAGTGAATTTCTTTAAATATTGTTTCAAATAAAATCAATAGGTTTCATCAACACTAAACAAAAATCACAACACAGGAGTTCCCACTCACAAAAGAGAAAACATTTTCTTCCTTTGTGACCAAGGTCTTCTTGGAAAAATAACTGGGCGACTGTTCAGCCTATTCCCCCAGAGAAAATAATAGAGCTGAAATAGAATGCTTGTAATGCTTTAAAGACTGAGGACCAAAGTGGACATGACATTTTTCATGTAGTTTGCTCTTGCATGAGGGAATCACACTGATTGTATCAGTACTGTGTCATGGAAACCGGAGTACTTAATTTTGTTATCCTTGCTGAGAACATGCCTCCTCCCCTTATGGTCGCTGCCTCTATACCATCTAATCACAATAGGAGGAAAATTTCATTGGTTCCAACAGACTCACCATTTTCACACCAAGGGCCATAAAAACCAGGGTAGCATTGGCAGGTGTAGTTCCCGATGGTCTCCACACATTCACTACGTTCGTTGCAGGAGAAAGGTTGACAAGAAGCTGCATAAAAATAGAATTGGATTAGAATTATGTAATGAGCTTTTTTTTTCTTCCATTCAACCATGTCCAATTCCTGGACAGGTCTCTGCAGCTTTCTTAGCAAGGTTTTTCAGAAATGGCTTGCCATTGCCTCCTTACTAGGGCTGAGGTAAAGTGACTGGCTCAAGGTCACCCAGCTGGCTTTGTGCCTAAGAAGGGACTACAATTCATAGTCTCCCACTCTCTAATTTGATGCCTTAGCCACTACACCAAACTGTCTCTTGTCATGAACATACTAGATATTTAAAACTTCTTTGGCTTCTTTCAATTACAAGAATTCTTTTGGGACAGAAAGCCATGTCAATTAAAATGGGAAATAATCTTATGACCAATTTCTCTTGCATTCAATCCAACATATGATCATTCACAAATGGGATCCATTGGAATGCTGACATATCAACAGTGATGGTAAATTAGGAAAAAAGAGACTTTGGCATGTATTACCAGTACTTTACCCATAAAAATAATCATTCTCAATTAGCAATATCTGAAAATCAAAAGGTGACAATTTTTTGTTTCATTTCCATTCACTCCCATCAGATTGTGGAACTGCTAGTCTTGCACCTATCAAAGATTAATGTGCTATATGAATACACAACTATAGTATGAAAGACAATATTTGACATGGCTGTCACAAAAAATAAAGTATGTTACTATTTTTAACCTCACTAATTTCTCTGTTCTCAGAACAGTATGTTTTTGTTCAAGAACATTCTTTAGAAAATTCCATTGCAACTGAACTCTTGCTAGCCATTTTCATGCTTCTTTATTTGTGTCAGAAGCACCTCCAAATTATAGACAAATTAGGTCTATAATTTTCATACTAAGAATACATTTATTTAAACTTTAACATTGAAAATCAAATCCATCTTTGTACTACCAGTATTTTATAGTACCTTTGTAGGATCTAGAATTGTTTTGCTGTCTACTTCTATTTCTTTAGATGTCAAATTTATCATACATTCAATAAATGCAATATATCTTTTATTATGCATTTCAGGCAATCCTCAATGTTAATTTCTCCTTTGACTCAAAAATGCCTTCTATTTTATTGTTTACTTTTAAGAAATAATTTCCAACACAATGCTCATAACATATTTGCTCAGTTCCCAGGAGAGACAAGCTACTGTTAAAAACAGGGACCGAGATCAGTGAAACAAATGGGAAACAATATTAGAGACTTACGATATGATATGACATTTCCTCTTTTTTCTGTTGATTGCATTATAACACTCAATCCAAGTAAATCCATTTCAAAGTTCATAAATCTTTCTTTTTTTCTTCCCTCATTTCAGTTGCACATGAATATTGGATTCCAGTAGCCTAACCCAGGGCTTTTCAACCTTTTCACCCATTGTACCACTTTTAGGATATGGCAACATCCGAGTACCACCAGTTGCCTAGCAAGGTGTCAAAAACTTGATGACCAAAAAAAGGGAAAAAGTGATAAAGTACAGGTAATCCTTGAATTACAACAGTTTGCTTAGTGACTGTTCGAAGTTACAATGGCACTGAAAAAAGTGCCCCTCAAGACACAGCCGAGCAAGATACCTGCCTGCCCACACAGCAGCGCTCTTCCTCCTGTCCAAGGTTTTCATTGTTGTGAGCATTTCTGTTGAGGTTTGGTAGCGGGGGTGGGGTGGGGGGGTGTTTGGTTTTTATTCCCCCCATCTGCTGGGTGGTTGCAGCAGGTTTTGGTCACTTCACATGACCCTGGGACACTGTGACCGTCATAAATATGAATCAGTTGCCAAGCATCTGAATGTAAATCACAAGACCCTGGAGTTTCTGCAACATTCCAGCTGATCGGCGCTTCTTCTGGGCTCAGCAGAAGCACCAGACTCAGTGCTGAGCTCCAGCTGGAGCCTGGCACTGATCCTGGCTGAGCCCTGACAGCCCTGAAGAAGTGCTGATCCTGGCGCTTCCGCTGAGCCCTGACAGCCCTGCAGCTCCAGCCATCTCTCGCTCAGGCTTGTGCGGTGCTGCCACCGGTTCAGCTCATTCCTCTCCCCCGCTACCACTTTTTTAGGATGGTCGCGTACCACCTGCCAGGTGCCAATGTACCACAGGTGGTACCCGTACCACTGGTTGAAAAGCCCTGGCCTAACCTATGATCATGAGCATTTGTTTTCTCTTTAGAAGAGTGTCACCCCCAGATCCATTTCTCATCACCTCAAGATCCATTTCTACTGGCCTATCGCAGAAGAAACCCTGAAATAAATTTCCAGTGCAAAGTCTTCAGTCGGCTTGCAGATTTGAGTGATGCAACCTGCCTACAATCTCAATCTAGCCTGATAGAGTGAAGTTGACTTGTCAGCGTGTTACCAGTTGCTAACAATTTCAAAAATCAGTCTTCCTTTGCAACTATTCTATATAAGCACATCAAAAAGAGTGCTTTGAAGCCTACTGGATAAAATATATTCAGGAATTAATTGAAAATGGAATGGCTCTGGAAAGAATGCAAAGAAGAGCAACAAAGATGATTAGTAGGCTGGAGGCTAAAACATACAAAGAACGGTTGCAACAATTGTGTATGTCTAGTCTAATGAAAAGGACCAGAGATCACATGATAGCAGTGTTCCAATATCTGAGGGGCTGTCACAAAAAAGAGGGGAGTCAACCTATTCTCCAAAGCACCTGAGAGCAGAACAAGTATCAACAGATGGAAACTAACCATGGAGAGAAGCAACCTAGAACTAAGGAGAAATTTTCTGACAGTAAGGACAATTAACCAGTGGAACAAAAGTTGTCTCCAGAAGTTGTGCTGCACTATCACTGGAGGTTTTAAAGAAGAGATTGGGCAGCCATTCGTCTGAAATGGTCTAGAGCACAGGTCAGCAATCTGTGGCTCTGGAGCCCCATGCGCCTCTTTGAGCCTTCTCCTGCGGCTCCCAGCCTCCTCTGCCATTTGCAGAGACAGAGAGAGGCACTTATGCTTCCCTTCTCTCTCTCTCTCTCTCTCTCTCTCTCTCTCT
The DNA here is from genome assembly GCF_001527695.2 of Protobothrops mucrosquamatus. NCBI lineage: Eukaryota > Metazoa > Chordata > Lepidosauria > Squamata > Viperidae > Protobothrops > Protobothrops mucrosquamatus. The sequence goes on along the minus strand of NW_015386370.1, from coordinate 708,072 downwards.
CTCTCTCTGTGTGTGTGTGTGTGTGTGTGTGTGTGTGTGTGTGTGTGTGTGTAAAAAAGAGAGTGGCCTTATCTGTTCTCCGACGAGCTGACAAGCTTATTGGGTGGGGCTCCTGCCTTGGCTGCGTCTCTGCAGGAAGCAGGAAGGGCAGGAGAGAGCTAGCCTGTTGGAGAACAGCTTGAAGCCAGCTTGCCAGGTGAACAGAAGATCGGAGAGAAAGGGGGGAGAAAGAAAGAGAGAGAGAGGGGAAGAGAAAGAGAGAGAGAGGGAGAGAAAGAGAGAGAGAGAGGAAAGAGAGAGAGAAAGAGAGAGTGGGAGAGGAAAGAGAGAGAGAGAGAGAGAGAGAGAGAGAGGGAGGGAGAGGAAAGAGAGAGAAAGAAAGAGAGAACTCATGCACAGCAGCCTCTATTTCTTTTTAATTAAACTCTTCAATCAAGCTTTTTCCCCCCTCGTCCGCGCATGCGCGCACAGGTTTTGCGGCTCCCAGTGTTTTCTTTTCTCTGGGAAATGGGTCCAAGTGGCTCTTTGAGTGTTTAAGGTTGCAGACCCCTGGTCTAGAGTTTCCTACTTGAGCAGAGGGTTGGACTAGAAGACCTCCAAGGTCCCTTCCAACTCTGCTAACCTGTTAGTTGTGCCATTACAAGAAATGGACAGTGCCAGGCCTTACCTATCTCCCATTGTAAATTGTATATCAAATTTATTTTCCTAATGTAGTCTTTCCTCTGAAAACTAGTTTTTTCCTCATAGATCCTCTTGATTGCTTTTGTCCTCTTTAGTGGACCCTTTTACTTCCTTACAGGTTAACTTCAACAAGTTGTCCATTGGCTACTTCACTCCCAGAGGAAGAAATGCTCCTTCAACTGAGGCAATAGTTGCTCTAATCCAGTGATGGAGAACCTTTTAGAGACCGAGTGCCCAAACTGCAACCCAAAACCCACTTATACATCGTTGAGTGCCGGGTGGGTGTGGCCCATTGGGTGGGCGTAGCCCAGTGGGTGGGCGTGGCTATGGTGGTAACAGCAGACTGGGTGGGACTAAAAAGTTCAATCAATCAATTCCAACTTTGCAAGATCTCTTCCCCGCGAGAAGTTGAAATTGACTGATTGATTGAACCTTTTTTTTTTTTGCACACGGTGGCAGAGGCCTAAGGCGAAAAGGTTTTATAAAACCCAGTTGAAGGCCTAGGACTGGGGCGACGGCGCGCGTGCCCACAGAAAGGGCTCTGAGTGCTACCTCTGGCACCCGTGCCATAGGTTCGCCACCACTGCTCTAATCTAAGAGTATTCTCGCCTTCACAATTAGTATTAAAATAACATAGTGGCTAACAGTATTGCCTAATATGTAAAAAGTTGCTGTTTTGAAACCAAGCATTACCTTTTAATTTTGAATTTTTGTATATGCATGTATATACATTTTACTTATGTGCATCTCTTTCTGTTTATATTTATGAACACATAAAAATATGCCCAGGAAGGAAAGTTTCCTTGAAACAAAAGGGAGATAACACAGCAGCTAAAGAATTGCCCTTTAGAAGGATGTGACAGCCTTCAGCAGGCCTTAATGATTTACAAGCTGTTTTAGAGCTTTTCAGTCTTGACAAGTTTCTTGATCCGGCTTAATCTTAAGCGGCCACGAGCACAACACAGGAATAACCTCAATCATAACTGCAAATATGCCCTAAGAGCAAAGGTGTATAATAATTATGGATTCTTTTCATCTCATCATTTTTATAGTATAAGAGAATGCAAAGTTGATTTCTGTATCCCTAGTATTTTTTTTCCCAGGACTCTGATCTCAGTGTTGCAAATTCTAATTTCCCAGTTGTTATCTTGTTGCCTGTAATTGGATCTTCTGCACCATGAAGAACCTGATAAGCATGGGACTGATTATAATTCTGATAGCAAGAAACTCCACATCTCTCTCTTTGAACAACAAAGTTACTTGGATATGAACAATTGTAGTGTTCTGAGATCGTATCTCTTTAATCTTATCTTGGTAGATTATTTGAAGCTGCAGTTCAAACTATGGACAAACTTAAAATCAAAATAGTTTAAGTTTCATTGAGGTCCATCTCCCTGTGCCTAACATTAGCTAAGATTATATTCAGGTAACACACTATACCACAGATTTAGCCAAGCAAATGTTGACCTAGCATTTTTGGGGAACCCAACTTGTGCTATCAATTTATAGTTCAACACATCAAACAATTCCAGAAAACTGAGTTGGGTTAATCATGCCCAAACTAATCCCAAGCTGGTACATTAGGCAAACAGTGCCTAGTAGTATACAGAAGCTCTTATAAGCCACTCAATATGGAATATTTCACTACCTTTATAGCACAATGCCCGCTTCTTCTTCCTACAAGGCTCGTCATTCCATTTTCCAGCTTCAAAGTCCCTCTTAATATAAATCTCAACACAGTCTTGGTTGGACAGCCTGTTGTTAGGTTCCCGATAAGCCCAGTTCTCTGCCTCTTTGGTCAGGGCCTTTCTGGTTCCTACCCATGTCCAGGTGTTGTTTATTTTCCGGATCCCAATCCAGTAGTATTTTGAATGTTTTGGTAAGACTTCATTGAGATAGGCAATTTCTTCTTTGTTCTGGATTGCTACCAGGTCAGTATACCAGGTCTGGCAAAATGTCCGTGCATCTTCCCAGGTTAGGTCTGATTTGGCCCCAAAGTGATAAGTCCAGGCATCTACATGAAAGAGGAGTCCTGCCAGAAGAACAAATAGCATCAGGAAAGAAGAAGCTTCAGCTAGACTATACTAATGTTATTGGAAATAATAATGTACCAGGCCATTTAAAGACTGCAAGACTATCTTTACCCTGAAAAGGGAAGAGTGATTTGTGCCACCTGTTTAATAATAAGAGTGAGGTTCTTTGATCCTAATAATTGCTACATGACAGGAGTTCAACAAATGCAACTTTTCTGAAATAATATAGAACAATTGCTGTTAACAGTTTCTGGCAATTAAAAGTTCTTGAGGGAGCAACGTACCACTTACAAAGGAATTGTGTCTGATTAACCATTCTTTACTCAAATATAAATAGATCAGGCTTGTGTGATGTCTCAGTTTCAGGCCTTATATTTATTCTTCATAACCTTCCTTAGACAAAAAAATCCAGTTTTATGTAACTGGGCAAGTCAAAATCTATGAAATCTACAATCAATTGTTGTATATGATTTTAAATGTTATTTTAATAAATTAAAATGACTATCTTTAGATTATTATCTCCGAATAAAATAAATAAGCATTCTATTTTTATTATTCAACTAGACAACCATGACCCTTTGGGTCATCCTTTTAGAGAGATTTCCTCTCTTCTCAATGCTTTCAACCATAATAGCGCTTCTAATGTACTTCCTTCACTGGAAAAGCTAGGATTCATTTAGAGATGTATCTGCGTTAAAATAGCCCATGTTGAATTATATAGAACAGTAAAACATCAGCATAGGAAAATCTTTTATGACATCTTGTATTACATCAAAAGCTGTTTTATAATCATTTTTATGTCATAAAAGGTTTTCTAAAATTTGCCTCAGGACTCTTGGGCCTCAGATTTTCAATGCATTCTGTAAGTTAGCCCATTTGACATACCTCGGTTCAAAATGTTTTGCCCTGTGGTGCACCTCTTTTCCCAGTTAAAAATATAGGAAAGAGGGTTTTACTAGTATATACATTTTTAACACTCCTATGAAACCACTATTAGGCATTAGCATTTTTTTAAAAAATATTTTATTTTGCACCGATGATGTCACCTAGTTTGGGTAATGAAATGTCTGCAAGAAAACAACCAAGCTCAGAGAGCACCAAGGACCCTTATGTTTGATTTTTTTTAAAAAACAAAGCAGTAACAGCTATTTCTTTGTAAATTTTTAATTTTTGATATTTAAATATCATTTTATTCTTATCAAAACTACTTTGGGCTTAGAAAATAGTGTATAAGATTTTGCATTAATGATTTTTTTTCCTGATAACTACAGGAAAGAAGACTTTGCTTTCTAAAAGATTACATACTACAAGCAAAATGTCACAATTGTGACCATTTCAGGAAATTGTCCCTGATAATAAGAAGTAAAACATCTGGTTTAACATGATTTCCAGTGCAATATACTTTTTTTTCCCTGGAATGGTGCCTACATCAGAATCAAGCCGGCCACAAATACATTTGGGTTTTACAACTTCTAATCTAGAGTTTCTTCTTCTTTTACTCCATAATTTGTGCATTTCATTGCATAAAATCAAAATGTTATTTTCACTAAGTTTAAAGATTACTTACCCCAACTAATAATAGTAAGCAAAAAGCAGTCATCTGCCCATCTGTACCAGAACTGCCCATTGACCAAAGCCTGTGGATGAAAAATAAGCATGTACTATTTAGCCATGACCTTAAGGTCCAATAAATTAATGGAAGTCCAACAGCCTCCATATTTGTTAGTAAACTATAGATTTCTAAACCATTGATTGGATGCACTCATAGAATATCTTGGCTACTGAACAAACAAGGTTTAGATCAGGATGCTTTACAGAGGAATGATGTCCAATTCTATACCATTTAGCGAAAAGTCCTTTAGCAATTCTAAAGTGGCCTTTTTGCCTTCATTGATTTAAAGGTGGTCTTCAACTCCATCTCTCATGACAGGTTCTGCAATAAATTAGCCAGAATATCTTTGGATAATTGGTCTTCTCAGCTTGATAATTTCATTATATCAAATCTCTGTGATGCAGAGTCTGTTAAGGACTAAAGTATCTAGGCAATGACTTCTAATATCTCTTGGAATAATGCACTGAGTTCTATCATATCTCAAGAAGTCATACTTAGTGTGCCTCAATCAACTTCAAATATCGTTACTCAGTTAACAGCTTAGCTACATCTCTTCTAAGGCCTAACCCTTATTATGGTGTGATTTCAGGTTCATCATGGACAATTCGTAATTTATAGCATCTTAAATTATGGATTCAAGTTTAAGAAAGAGGATTTTTACTCTAGCTCAACTTGATGTACTATCCATATTATGGAGATAGTAGGCTACAGTATATACTACTTTCCCATAAAGTAACCATGTGTTTGTTCCAATATAGAAGTTGAATCAGTACCCCATATATTGTTACACTGTTCTTTATATTATCTATGGTATCTGGCATTCATAAATCAGATTGTTAAATTTTTTTAGTTCTCGTTGATCAAGAAATCAGTGTTTTCCTTCTGCAGATCTGTGAGGATCTTCACTACACCATCAGCCACTCCCCCCAGCCAGGTAACCCCTTCCCCCCAGCCAAATTTTCAGGCTCTTCTGGAAGGCCAGGAATATGGAAACAACCTCATCTTCAGCAGGAAAATATTCCAGAGAATGGGGGCCACAGAAGAAAAGGTCCTTCTATTGGACCCCACCAGCCAAAATTTGGCAGAATCCGAAGTAGACTTTTCCACTGGAATGAGTAGGACTTATTAAAGAAATTTAATAAACTCATATTTGGACAAGGCGACAAGTACAAAAGGGAAAACATGTCAAATCTAATCAAAGTAACATTTAAATAGATACAGTCATATATCAAAGAAATATTTCTTGACATTATTAATCTATTCCACCATTGCTTCACTATGAATGGGAGAGGAAGAGTACTCAGCTGAAACAAAACCCCAAATCAGCAACTTAAGAAATTAAACTTCTTTGTCACAAATTCCCAGATGTTTTCTTATATCTCTCTTCTTAGAATACAATAATCCCCTACGAAGTTAGAGCTGATACAGAACTGGAGGCATCTGTCCGAAAGAAGTATTCTATCCACAGTAACCACCAGATGCTTATCAGAAAGCTCCAAAAAAGGACATGAAAACAATGACACTTCCCCACTCCTCTTGCTACAACTCTTGAGAACCATTTGTTAGTTAAGGTGGGCCAGACACATAAGTGGAAGGTATACTAGCATTGCTTTCATTCTATGCATTTAATGTTGGACTATGGTCCACACAGTGTGATGCTATAGCCTGACAGTGATGTTCCAGAGTTTCAGACAGGAATGACTTCAGGATCCACTACATGCAAAGCAATGGTTCTTTTGCTGAGCCATGATCCTGATTACAGTGGGACTTATGCATGGAATGGTAAAAATATTAGAGACTCCCTAGAATTGTAGTAAAATATAAGAATTAAACTATATTATTAATAAATTTGAATATGATTTTTAAAGTTAAATCAGAGAAATCTAGTATAACATTTTTCAGTTGGATCAGATCATTCAAATCTGCTTATGCATGTAAACATATAAGTCATATTGAGTCCCATCCAACTATGTAACCTAGAGATCCATGCCAGTACACATCTGGCTAATTACAGTTGTACTTAATGCCATTCAAGATGGTCATAGTTCACCCATACTCCTCCCCCGCCCTCATTTTATATACCTAGAATCATAGCTGCAGAGTTGACTGCATGTATCCAGACAAAATGCTGTAATGCATTCTTCTAATGAGAACAATTAGTACTTTTACACAGGATACACTGAATTTTCTCAATTGCAGTGCTATTGCAGAGAGGAGCTTACACCATCCCCTGACTATTTAACTATAATCTGGGCTATGTCACATACCTAGGAAAAAAGAGCACCTACCATTTTCACAGAGATTCTTTTTATTTCCTCTTACACACCTTTCCTTATGCGGCTTCTTGTATCAGCACTTCCTCTAAAAGTGCCTAGAAGCTGATTGCATCCTTTTCCTATTGCCTTCTTCACTGGACCGCCCTGCCACAGCCACATGCAGTTAACTCCTTGCCAGCTATTGGCCTGAATATTTAAGCCCTGCTTTTCTCAGATTTGGGCATAAATCTAGCTACATGGTGATATACTTTAATTTTTAAGGCTGTTATAACAAATAGTATCCATAGTATAAACCTGAAAGCAGTAAGTGTACCTATTCATGGGCTACACGTAAATATGCTTATATATATATAGAAGCACTAAAAACCAGGAATAGTCAGATGTTGTGGTAGATTCATAGAAACATTTTGGTAGAGTCAGGAATAAATTCTAAGAGGCACTGTTTTATGTGTTTTCCGTCACCTTAATACTAAGTACAAGGGTTGTCTAAGTTTACAATAGCCCAGCGCTATGTGTTTTGCCAATTAATTAGTTTCATGAAAAACTACAATATCCTGTACAAAAACATTAAAAACTAAAGAGAACAGCGGCAATTGAAATCCAGCAGCCATAAGGGATTTGGAAATGGGGGGTAGGCAGGGGGGCTGGAGGACTATGCATGATTTTTTTTCAAAGTAATATTTTTATTAGGGCTCTTTTCTCTGCTGTTTCATACATTCCTAGAACTAAGTGCCGAGTTACTATGTCTGCATGCTTGTAAATAAATTTTGTTTTTCTCAGTCAGGACCCTGTTCATTATTCTATGCTTAAATATCAGCTATATCAAGTCGTGCAGTCAGTCCTAATGTCAGGCCCACACCTAAATTAAATATAATTCTATATCCATCTACAATTCCTTGTTGTGATAAGGATGATGTGGACTTCTACAACTGCTGTAGGAAGAAAATATTTAAGAGAAAATATTCTGATAAAAAAATTAAGAGTGCAACAAAGTCACTTTATTTTGGCTTGCATTTGTCACTTTCAAACTGTGCTTAATGTTCTCATACTAAGATCTTTATCTAATTCAATATTATTTTACAAATTTTTGATTCTGTATTGTGTTTGATTCCTACATTTGCTACAGCTTACATATCTGGATTGCATACATCTGAATGACCCTTTAGAGGACAATAAAGGCACAGAGGAACAAACTCTTCACTATCATCTAGTTGTGACTGAGATTTTTGCAAATTAGATCTGATCACTTGTACTTCTTTGCAAACTGTTGTGCTATTGCAACCCATAGGAAACATCAGTGTATATTATACAAACCACACACAAGAAAAACCAGGATTAAAATAGAAACAAAATCCAATACAACATAAGCCAAAGACATTGCCAAAAAAAATCCTCTGTCATATTGGTACAGCTTTGGCAAATGGTTTTACAACTTCTGTTTGTGATTCTGGCAAGACCTAATAGATGACTTAGATAGGTCAACCTCTTCTTATTTTTCTTTTTTTCTAATATGGTGGCAATCTCTATTAATGTCTATGGTTCTATCAAGTTGGGGCGTTAACATCACTTCATCTATAAAGGGGCCCTCCCACTGACCAACATACACCCTGATGACGTTGATAGATATTCAACAAAAGCTAGGTTTTTAAATATTTATTAAAACTTTTTTGGTTTTAACTCTTCCTGGTGTTCTAGTGTTGTTGTACAGCTTTTAACATATATATATGCAGTCAGAAAAGACTGTGCAGTCAGAAAAGAGGAACCAACTTCTTCCCTGGTCCAACACCTTAAAGCCACAGGACATAAAATTGACTTTAAAAAGACCAGAACTATTGCCAAAACTGAACACTTTAACAACAGAATAATCAGAGAAGCCATCGACATAGAAAAACGCCCACACAGCATGAATAAACGAGATGATACCTCCCGCCTACCAGCCATTTGGAAACCCGCCCTTATTGGCAAACGAGTCCCTAACACAAAGAACGACACCAGACCCACACCCACGAAAACCACACAGGAGGTCACCACCACACATCCATGCAAAAAGCAAACCCAAACCCACACAGATGACGAGGCACGACCACAAACTAGAAGCCAGTCCACAGCAGCATCATTAGCCACTTTAAACCTCTCCAATCCATACATGAAGCAAACTGACACCCACCATAAAGATGTGGCACGACCACGAACACGAAGCCAAACTACAGCAATGAAGCTCACCATCTCAAATCCCCCTGCAACTCAGACTAACCAGAGCACAACAAAGCCCCCACCCAAACAGAACACTCCCCCAGCCAATCAGAGCACAGCCAACCCCCCAGCCAATCAGAGCACAGCCAAGCTCCTTAACCAATCAGAACACACATCCACCCAATCAGAACACAGCCAAGCTCCCACCCAATCAGCTCAAACCCCACTGGCAGTTAAAAGGAAGAAACAGCAGCGATCGCACACTACTCCCAGAAGCACGAAGCTGAAGACACCAGCCTGAAGATGACGAATGTGACTTCGTTGAAACGTCGCCAGGACACTTCCAATTTTACGCGGGAGAGAACCCAAATGACCAAAGACCTACATATATATATACACACACTCATCTTTGACTAGCTGAAAAGAGCACTATCCTATAAGTACATGTTGAAATTCCCTTTTTTCCCCAAAAAAGAATTCTAAAGCAAATTCATTTTCAACAAATTACAGGAGAAGTAGTAGAAGAAACGTCAAAAGGATTGGAATTGGCAAAGGGCTGGTTACAACACTGATTAAGAAGACATAATAGTTACATAGGTATATGTCGTAGAAAATGAATTTGTACTAGAATGGGGTCATTTTGCCCTCTGCAACAAATTTTTTGGAACAAGAGATTTCTTTAGAAATCAAATAGTTTGTTGGAGTGTTAATGATGCTATGAATCTTTTTCTTATGTTCAGCTGGTACATCTCAGAACACCACCATGCCATGCATTTCCAATTGCTCCTTTCCTGGAAAATGTGTCTGGAGTAAGTCCCAAAAATTATTATTCCTTCTGGAATGGGGATACATAATTTGTAGAATAATGCTGGAACACACCCAAAATCTAGTGCAAACAACTGGAGAGCTAGTACTGACTATTCTCAATTTATTTTTTCCTCACTTGAAATGCCTTAGCTCTATAGGAAGCTCTTTGATTCATCTGATTTTTCCCAGACGCAAAGCCCGCTTGAATTAAAACAAAACAACCATGTTTCCGATATTCTCAATCAGCTTTGAGTAGACAAAAGGAGGAAGTGACTTTTCAATGTACTTTCTAGAAATGTCTTTAGTAGATTCTTTAATTGACCAGACACAAAGGACATGCAAAGAAGACAGAAATTCTCCACAAAGATTGTTTATTTGGATCCAGAACAAGAACAGAAAAAAAGCTGATGAAAGACAGAGAATGAAAAGTCAGTTACCAGTGATGGGGGGCATTCAAATGGACTTGGGAAGTATACACTCAGTTGTTTCCAGTGTCATTTTATATGTGATGGGAAAACAAAATGGGATGCAACAAATGTGAAATAATTTGTAATGCTCAGGATGGGTATAGATGAAGGCTATTGAATTCTTCTCATCTCCTGACTCTATCAGTTCAGGCACTTTCCCCCCACTGATTCATTTTCTGTATCTGAGCAGGCTGGAATGACAGAGAAGAAGGAAGGGATGTAGATGAAAGTAGAGACTCTCTTTAAAGTTATGGCTTAGGTATCTGCAAGACTACTGCCTCTTCAGGGAGGACCATCCTGTCTGGTGTGATCAGCTACAAGGAGATGCTAAGAAGACTGGAGGAGGAGTGGGTGGGTTTTGTGTTATACCCATATGTATGAAGCAAGATGCTCCTGTAGATCCTAAATTTCATTCTAGAAAGCAGTAAAGAAAGCCCAAACATTTTGTAGTCCCTTTGGTGTCCATATTTTGGACACCAGGATGTGGCTTTATATTTGGGACAATTTATTACTATTTGATGATATTTTAATGCTTGAAACTGCCATGAGTTTAAGTTGGTAGTCTATAAATAAGGTACGTAAATTAATATATTTCTTTAGTCTTCCATTGTACTTTATTGAATCAGATATGTAGATCTTTATTGTTATAAAACCTCAAACTGTACTTGATCAGAAGTAATAGCTACATAAATATACAGCTCTGGGTAGCATTCAAACTATCCTTACTTTCCTTTAATATACATACAATTAGTACAATTGCATTTCAACAAGCACAGAACACATAGATCTGCTGGAAATGATAGGAGTTGAAGTCAGCCTTACTCAAAGGCTAACTTACCTGTGTGTAGAGACATGCAAAAAAAGCTTCAAATTCAATGTAATCTTTCTTCAGAGCAAGTCTCATTGAATAGGGCTAAACTTTCTAACCGAAGTGAACATTTGCAAACATATTTCTGTGTTTTGACTTTCTTTATATGCTTGAGAATGAAGAATTCAAGCTGCACTAGTTGGCAGTGTAATTCTGAGAGTGATTCAAGTTGCTAGTTATGACCTACAAAGCATAGGGCCTAGTTGTTTAAGGAGCCATTTTATCTCCCATGATTTCTGCCCATCTGGTACAAGCTGATAGAGTCGGTATGCTGCAAGTCCCCTGAACTAAACAGCTTCATCTTTTGCAACCTGGGAAGCACTCTTTCTCTTGTGCAGTCTCTGCCTTCCAGAATGAGGTCCCCTCTGAGACCCTGACCCTGATAGCCTTGCAGTAGAGTGAGCGGTGGCCTCGGCGGCTTCGGTGGTGGTGACGGCGGCCTCGGCGGCGGCCCCGCGGGGGCCCTCGGCGGTCTTGCTGGTGGCCTCGGCGGTCTTGCTGGTGGCCTCGGCGGCTTCGCTGGTGGTCCTTCCAGCGACCAGCGGCCCCCCCTACAGCGGGTGGTCTCCCTTGGCCATGGAGTCATTTTCTGGCGGCCTCCGCGGCCTTCCTGTGGCCCTTTTAGACCTGTGGGCCCCTCTGGTGGCCTTTGGCGGCCCTCTTGGACCTGTGGGCCTTCCTGGCAGCCTTGGCGGCCCTCCAAGAACTGGGCCAGCGGACCCCCCAATGGCCCCTTGGCAATCCACTCTGGCCTCGGGGGCCTTTTGGGTGGCTCTCTAGCAGTCCCGGTGGCCTCGATGACCCCTCCAGCGGCCTTTGGGTGGTCTGGGGGCCTCGGTGACAGCTTTGGGCCGCGATGGCCCTGACGGCCTGTCCAGCGGCCTCCCTGAGGGCCCCTTTGACCGTTTCGGGCCCGGCGGCGTTCGTGGCCCCTTGGCGACTTTTCGGCTTTGGGGCTCTTTTGGTGGCTCCGGGACCTTAACGGCCTTTCCATCGGCCTCGGCCAGGTGTCGACTAGGTGCCTGGTTATTGGACCTGGCCCGCCTTGGCCTAGAGGACCGGGCTCCGGAGGACTTGGAGACCATCTTCTGAGGTCAGACATTGTGCTCCTTGGCTGCGGTCAAAAGATCTAAGATCCACCGAACAATTAATCTCCCCTCTGCACCATGGACTCCCCACCTCGGACCTATGCATTCCAGGACGGTCCTGTTGGCTCTGCGCGACTCACCCCTCGCGCAGGCCTGGCCCACCAACATTTCCAGGGCCTACCTCGATGA
>NW_015386370.1:665100-693205 GCF_001527695.2 Protobothrops mucrosquamatus | reverse complement strand
ATTTTAGGTAGGGATGATTTTAAGAAAATTTTAATTGACACACAGCTTCGAATATTTGGCTTTTAATTTGGTTTTATGGGGGTTTTTTCTGTTCTTTGATGTATTTTGTTTGTCTGTTTTAATATGCTGTGCACCGCCCTGAGTCCTACGGGAGAAGGGCGGTATATAAATTAAATTATTAAATTAAATTAAATTAAATATGTTTAACATCTGTTGCACATATTGTGGACTTAGCTGTCCAGATTTTCCAATTTAGTTATTTTCTTTATAGGAAAATACATTTTTATTTTCATTATTGGGCTTTTGTCTTATTTATTTTAATTTTGTTTCCTGCCCAGAGTCAGTTTGGAGCTGGACAGCAACAAAGTCTAATAAAAAAAAATTCCTCTGCTAAACTGCATTTTGTTTTTTTGGTTTTTTCCTCTTGCCCAATTGCTTGATAGTTTGGGGAAGCTGTTTGCAATCTCTTCTATGACTTTTTTGTGACATCTTTTTATTTGTAAGCAATGAAGAAGAAAGGATGTTTAATGCAGAGAGGCAGGTCCAAGCCATTGCTTTGCTTCTAATATGTAATGCTGATTGTTTGGTATCAGCTCAAAAATTTCTATAGACAGCTATACACTATAGAGTGTAAACACATACACACGGGGGGGGGGATTAACAAGAGTTGCCAAGAAAAAAATGAAATCTGGAATTGGCAGAAAGGAAGTTTAAAAAATTGCATAAAAGCTATTGCACAGGACAAAAGAAGGTGGCACCCATCTATCTTAGAACTGCCAGTGCTATCTCACAATTTGAGGAAATGAACCTTTGCTCTTTTCTGTAAATTTGGCTTCTAAACGAAAGCTGACTATTTCCCTTGTCTGCTCATACACTCTTCCTTTGTGTAGCAAACAAGAAAAGTCAATCAGGGAAGCCAGATTCGCTTAATGACCACAGTGATTCACTTAACAGCTGCAGCAAAAAAGATCATAAAATTGGCAACAGCTCAATGACTTAGTGATGGAAGCTCTGGTCCCAATTCTGGTCATAAGACAAGGACTACCTGTCCATCCACAAAACTGTTTCTCCATCGACTGCTGTGTCTATTGCTGCTGTTTCATGCATAGAAACGTTAAGGCCCACTTTGGGACTCACTTATTTTTTTAAAAATTGTATTTTATTTTTTAAAAAGCCTACAGACAGACAAATCAAAAGAAGGTGGCTGAAGAGAGCCCTAATAAAGGCCCATCTACAGTAGAACTAAGTAAGATAACACAACTATATGGCAGGTATGAGACTCTGTATTCCTCCAAGGGTCAAGACATTTTTGTGATAAAAATGTAATGTATTGGGAATGAAGGTCTCAAAACTCAGGCTGCACTTTTTCACAGGATGCGAAACAGGAACAGGTCCCAGCTATGTCCCATGGATGGATGGATGGATGGATGGTTTGATTGATTATGGGTCATCAAATCATTTTTCACTATTAGCAACCCCATAAATAGAGTCACCTGAAATGTCAAATGATTATGAATATATTTGCTCCATTCTCTGTTTTATGTTTTGCTTTTTGTTTCGTAAAGTTTTGACATTGAAAAGTATGTAAACTGTTTTAAAGGGTTGAATTGAAACCTGCTTTAGTTTTGAAGAAAACTCAAAAAATCCAAGCCAGCTCAGGAAAAAAAAGTAATATATCTGGTTTTTACCCCAAAGATGTTATTTCAGTTTCAAATTCCAACTGCAAGAATGGAAGAATTAAGAATTGCCTAAGAGAGGGGCTTTGGCAAACGAGACTGGTGGTCAAAGCAAGAGAAAAACAGGTCTATCTACATGTGGCTCCTTCTCGGAAAACATTGTCTACATATCTGCATTAACAAGAGAAATTCAGGGCAAAAACTTTTCACATGGTCCTGCAGTAAATAGCAGGAGAAGAAAGCAACACTTTTTTGAATAGTGCTGAAAATTTGTTTGGTATAATGTGATCTATTTGGTCTTGTAGTTTTAGATCTTGAAAGCTCTTCTCCTTCTCCTCCTCCTTCTCCTCCTCCTTCTTCTCCTCCTCCTCCTCCTCCTCCTCTTTCAATCAGAATAGAGCTGGAAGGGACCTTGAAGATCTTCTAGTCCAACCCCCTGATCAAGCAGGAGACCATTTCAGACAAGTGACTGTCCAGACTTTTCTTAAAAACCTCCAATGATGAAGCACCTACAACTTCTGAAGGCAAGCTGTTCCACTGGTTAATTGTCCTCACTGTTAAGAAGTTTCTCCTAAATTCCAGGTTGCTTCTCTCCTTGATTATTCTAGGAGAACTTAAGCATGATGAAGTAGCGGTCATGGGCTAATAGAAATGGAAGGATCCTGCAAAAAGGAGGAAACAAAACATATGCCATACAGCAAAGTCAGGCATAACGGGGTGTAGCAAACCACACAGGAAGCCAGTCACCCTGGCTTAGTAATTGTGCAAGGCTTGTGGGATACTGAAAACAAGAGTTGATAAAGTTATTTTCTCATAACCCAGTACCTATATTTTTTTCTGCTAAAGTCTTTGCTGCATTACTATAATTGCATCACTACTGTACTTTTTTTTCTATATTAGAACCCAATGCATATTTGCACAACTCTGCCTTAGAAGCAAGATCCTTGGTTTTATTATCACAATGAAAAGCTTTGTCAAGCAAGCAGTATCTTTGTGCACTGAGGTGTTAACTCTTTTTGTGTACAATTAAGCCTTGCATTTCCCACTATGACACTTTGATGTAAGACATTGTTTTGTTCTGGAAATATTTGCAGAACCAGAGGCTTGGTCATCTGCTAGATGCATTCATTACACTGGGCAGGAATGTAGGAGCCAGGGCCTCATTATTTATGCCAGCCTCCCTCAACTTGAAATCTACCAGAAGTGCTTGGACTACCAGAGTTCCAGCCATTGTATCCATCAACTTACACAATTCCTCATTTTAAGTTCTGTGTGCCCTCCATTCATTAGACCTATCTGTTTGATTTTTACCCCAACATTATTTTTGGCCAACTCAATGCATAATGCTCCCAGCTCCTATTTTTCCCACCACTAGATGAGATGGACCTGGCTGAGAGAGAAGAAGTGACCCAAAGTCACCCAGCTGGCTTTCTTACCTAAGGGAGGACTAGAACTCAAAGTCTCCCAGTTTCTAGTTTAGCACCTAAGCCGTTACATCAAACTGGTTTTAAAAAGTAAAAAAAAAATTAAAAAAAATAAGCCAACTGCGCACCCCCCCACACCCTTGACAATTACTGGAATGCCAAACTTTCACCACTTGGAATCGCTATCCTTAAAGGACTGCAACTTTTCTGGTCCATCCAAGGCCACAGCCAGAAAAACAAACCAGTTCTGAAACAAGTCCACTTCCAACTTATCGAATAAACTAAGACTTTCCTTTCAATTCTCCAAACAGAATAAGGGGTTGCTCTTGCCTGGCCAATTATTTTCATTCCTTCTTTCAAAGCCTATAAATTCTCTGGATACAATTTTTCTTTTCTATTTTCGGGCATAAATTCTTACCATAATTGTGTGTTTAGCTCAAAATGGACTAGAGCTTCTGTAAGGACCCACTTCAATCCCACATCTTAAGAAAGCAGAACTCTTGGAAACAATTTCTTCCAACAGGAACTTTTATTAAGAGTAGTTGATAGCAGGCATAATAGACAGGATCTGAGGGATTTTTTACAGATCGATACTTTAAAGTGTCCCTAAGCAAACCCCACCCCACAGTTCATCCAGACGGTTCAGATCGGCCAATCTCCAGGGGTTAAGTCTATTGTGAGAAAGAGAAGATAACATCAGTCCGGCTCCATTTGTAATAGATGTTCCACAGCTCTTCACACCTCCTTTTGAGACTGGAGAAATAAGCCAGGTTCCGGATGTTTGTATTTCTACCCCCCCCCCCTTTTCCTAACTGCCAGGTTAGAGAGAAGAAAGTTCAGAGAGATGCATAGGGCAGGAGGCAATTTGTTACATTGTAATGGGCAGCAGACCCAGCGGCAATAAACAAAAGGTTACATTGTAGCGAATAGAGGAAGTGAAAGTCATAACCCTGCAGGCATATCCGCCCTCCCCCTTGGGAGTATGGCAGAATCCAGGGAAAGGTGAAATTTGGTTTTAGATCAGAGGAGATAGATAGAAATGAAATATAAATGGATTCTGACAGCTTCTATGATCATTTCTTATCACATTTTCTAGCACTTCCCTTGCTCTACTATGGGCCAGTGTTGCCTATTTCTTTCTCTTTCCTTTGAACCATTTGATTGTTTCATTTGATTAGAGAGATCTGTTGGCCAGATACAGGCAAGAACAACCTCAGGGAATCTAAGGAATAGCTTCCAGTATGGTGTTGTGCACCCTGAGAGCCCATGTCTTTTTTTTTCTTTTTTTAAAGGAGCAGTACTGATATACCAGCTGCAAGGCCTCACTGCAAGCATCTGCATATTACCAGAGGGTAAGTTTATTCTTGGCATGTGAAGAGATGCTCACTGCAAACAAAAAAGAAGTAAGACTTCATCCCATCAGATGTAGTTAGTGGTCCAGGAATTGCCTCACTAGGGGTGCTTGCATACCATTGGAGGATTCTGGGAGAGGAACTCACCATGAGCAACAACAGAGAAGTGGGACTTTGTCTCATTGGATCAAGCTAGCAGCCTGGGAACTGCATATTGTAGACTACTGGGAGAATTCTGGAAGAGTGAAGAGTTCACAATATGCATCAGTGAAATGGACTTTGTCTCCTTAGAAAAATAGTGGACTAAGGAAATTCTATGGATATAATATACTTAGATAGCACAATGATCACTGCGTATTGCAGAATCACAGAACAGAATTAGAATACTGTAAGTGAAAAGGTGGGTGTAGCACTTTCACAAGAATGACATGATTTGGAAGAACCTCTAAATGTACTCTTGGGGACTGAAGATGGGAAAGAGTTGTGCAAGTTAAATTGTGAAAGAAGATTGCATACATGGCAGTAACTCAATCTTGTGCTCCCTTTAACCTGGGCTGAAATCTCTGGAGCAGTTAATGGATTTTATAGAAGCTACCGTATCCAAAAAGATTTCAATAAGCAATACATGAACACTAAATGTATATGTGGTACCTTTTGCTTGTTAGAGGAAAAGTGCCAACTAAGCTATGGGGAGAAAGATGTAACTAAGGGCAGATCTAGCATTTTTTTTTATTAATACAGTTTGCACCATTCCCTTTACAAGCTGGAAGGAAGTTCATTTCACATTGTAGATGAAGATCCTGTTTTTGTCTCTATCTTTAACATAGCTCTCTAAATGAAGCATGAGTGATGTTGTTTCTTCTTTGCCATCTAGTGGTGAAGAAAAGTCCAGCAACTGCACACCACTGCTTGTTTCTCCTACATCAGTGGTTCTCAATCTTTTTAATGCCGCGACCCCAACAGGTCGTAAGTTGAGGACTAAACCAGTCGTAAGTCGAGGACTAAACCGGTCATAAGTCGAGGACTAAACCGGTCATAAGTCGAGGACTACCCAACCGGTCGTAAGTCGAGGACTTTCCCTGCCTGGGACCGCCGCGCATGCGTGGTTCTGCCCCCTGCACCGGCCGAGGCGTAGCTGGCAAGCGGCAGAGACGGAGCAGGCCGACCACCAGCTGGCCCAGCCCAAGGGAGGTAAGGCACCCGCCGGAAAAGGGGGAAAAAATGGCGGACAAAAAAAATGGCGGACAAAAAAAATGGCAGACAGCCTTGCTTGGCGACCCCCATGAAATGGTCGATCGACCCCAAATGGGGTCCCGACCCACAGGTTGAGAACCACTGTCCTACATAGTGCTTCTATGTAATTTATTACTACGCTTTTATTTGCTTATGCTCTGAGATAAATGCTGCAGAGAATACTTCCAGGCAAGGCTTCTATAGAATTATTGTTCTACTTCCTTCAGGAATTTCACAGAGATTCCATAGACTGCTTCATCAAGTGGTAAAAATGCTAATGGTTTTCTCATCTTCTTTCTCAGCAAGAACATTTTCATACTGGACTACCAGCAATTCTACCTACATATCATTCCTAGTAGACTTTAAAATTATCTTCACCATATGTAACCATCAGAATTGCACTGAGCAATTAATATCCAAACCTGTGATTCTGAAATTTGCAGAGAACATTTTCAGCCAACCATTGAGTCAATTATTGAGTTTAGTGATCTTCAGTTGGCTTCCAGAGCCCCCTGCATTAACAGCAGCCCTTCTCCATCCTTTTTAGAATGAAAGAAAATATGATTCTAACTCTCCCTTCATTCCTTTTCCCAGTCAATGCATTTGTGTGCATGTACAATTGCCTTATCATTTGCACAATATTCCTCCCAATATTGCTATTATTAATCAAATTTATATATAGCTGTCCATCTTACCTAAGGCAAGTCTGGGCAATACACAGCAATAGAAAAAATGAGAATATAAAAATAGCAAATATAAATATAACAATCATCATAATAAATATCCTGAAAAACTGGAAATCCCATCATTGAAGGAAATAAAAATAGTCCCCCCCAACAATGGAGCCATCTAGATAGATCTCTCTAATTCCATGGGAGCCCCAAGCCTTATTGCATAACCAGGTGTTAAGAGCCTTCCAGAAGATCAAAAGTGATGGGGGCAATCTAATTTGGGGTGAAAGAATATTTCATAAGGCAGGCATCACAGCAGGGAAGGCATGATTCCTGAGACCTACCACATGCACCTAGAATTGGACCCCAAGGCAACTGGCAATCAATGCAGCTCACAGTGCTGAGATCTAATATGTGTTGCCCTACAAGTGCACAAAACAGTCCATACTGCTGCATACGGACCATCTGAAGCTTCCAGATAATTTTCAAGGACAGCCCTATGTACAGTCCGTTGCAGTAGTCCAATCTGGCAGTCATTAGGACATGAATGACTGTAGGCAGGGCCTGCTGATCCAAGAGTGGGCACAACTGGCATACATGACAAATCTGTGCAAAGGTCCTTGTAACTATGACTGCCATCTGCTCCTTGAATAGGAGTTGTGAGTCTAAAGGACCCCCAAATTGTGCTTTGGATGTATCTGGAGTAGTGCAACCCCATCCAGCCTCAAAGATGGCATAGTCCTGAACAGTGGTGGGATTCAAATATTTGAACAACCAGTTCTCTGTGTAGATGCCGCTTCCGGAAGTCCATTCTGGGCCTTAGCTACCAGTTCTGCCAAACTGGTGCAAACTGGCTGAATCCCACACTGGTCCTGAATCAGTAGGCTCTAAAAACCAAAGCCATTTGGTTGTGCCAGGGGTCAGCATAAGCTTGTTGTCTCCCATCCAGACCCTCACAGCCTCCAGCACTGGGATAAGATATTCATGGCAATGCTTAATTCACTGGAGGGGGGGGTAGAGCCAGGGCTTTTTTTTGTCATAGAACACCCAGAACAGAGTTCCGGCACCTTTTTTGGATGGAACCTTGTAGGATAGGCAAGGTGGGTGGTATGACTTGTGTGAGTTCCGGCACCTTTTTTTTTTTTTTTTTTTTTTTTTTACAAAAAAAGCACTGGGTAGAACTGTACATTGACTATTATCAGCATACTAATGACAGACAGTATCTCCACCAGATGGATTTATAACTGGCTGACAAACCATACTCAACGAGTAGTCCTTAATGGTACTACATCTACATGGAGGAAAGTAAGCAATGGGGTACCACAAGGTTCCGTCTTAGGCCCAGTACTCTTCAATATCTTCATAAATGACTTAGATGAGGGAATAGAAGGGGAACCCATCAAATCTGCTGATGACACTAAGCTGGCAGGAATAGCCAACACCCCAGAAGACAACCTCCAGATCCAAAAAGATCTTGACAGACTTGAACAATGGGCCCTATTCAATAACATGAAATTTAATGTGGAGAAAAGCAAGGTTTTATACTTAGGCAGGAAAAACCAAAGGTACAAGTACAATTTAGGCAAAACCTGGCTCAAAAACAGTAACTGTGAGAGAGACTTTGGAGTCCTAGTGGACGATCACTTAAACATGAGTCAGCAATGTGCGGCAACAGCCAAAAAAGCTAATACAATCCTTGGTTGCATAAACAGAGACATAAACTCAAAATCATGTGAAGTATTAGTACTACTTTATAAAGCCTTAGTAAGATCACACCTGGAATACTGCATCCAGTTTTGGTCACCACATTACAAAAATGTTTTTGAGACTTTTGGAAAAAGTATAAAGAAGAGCAACTAAGATGATTAAAGGCCTGGAAACTAAAACATATGAAGAATGGTTGCAGGATTTGAGTTTGGCCAGTTTAGAGAAAAGAAGGACTAGGAGCGACATGATAGCAGTATTCCAGTATTTGAGAGGCTGCCACAAGGAGGAGGGGGTCAATTTATTTCAAAAGCACCAGAAGGCAAGACAAGAAACAATGGATGGAAACTAATCAAGGAGAGAAGCAATCTGGAATTAAGGAGAAACTTCCTAACAGTGAGGACAGTTCAAACAGCTTGCCTTCAGAAATCGTGGACATTCCATCATTGGAGGTTTTTAAGAAGAGACTGGACAGTCACTTGTCTGAGATGATATAGGGTCTCCTGCTTGAGCAGGGGCTGGATTAGAAGACCTCCAAGGTCCCTTCCAGCTCTATTCTGATTCTGATATCTAAACCTGTGGCACCCCACATAGTAGGTGCCGAGGATGGGAACCCCCCCCCCCCATCATCACTGACTGAAATCAACCCTGAAAGAAGGAGGCAAATCAGCATAATACCCAACTATACAATAAGCTATAATGGGATGGTGACAAGAAAGATTGATTGTGGAAGCGGAAAATCATCTTGTTTCATGGTACCAGATCACAGATGCAGGAGAGATGTGTTATCCATAGTTGCAAACTCAAACCTCATGCTAGCAGAGTTCCTTCGTAATGTTTATCCCCAGGCTCTACTATCTGAAACACAGCTGAGAGGTGGAAAGTCCTTACAGTGGGAAATGAAATATTCATAAATATAGGATGGATTCATGAGAATATCATTAATGTGAAAGCTGAAAATGAAAACTGTTTTGGGCTGTTGGAAAATCATTGTATTTAGAATTTTGAAACACAGCATAATGGGTCATTGTTAGCTTCAAGTATCAATAATGTTGTTTTCTGACAGAGACACATGGGAAAAATTGATTTATGGAAAGGAGGAAAACAACAGAATAAGTAGTTTTACCTGAGGAAGTATTTTGGGATTACTCCTCTTCCCTTGATTTGAATTTCTGGTCATTAAGTTCAGGACTAGTACTTAAATAAACCTTGCCATTAATAAAGTTCTTTAAATATTAAAGAATATTAAGTGAAAGCATTGCTAACTCTGCTCTCCTATGTGCTGAATTAATAGATTCAATTTACAGGGTATACTCAGTTGGGGAAGTACAAATTGTGCAGGATTGTTCCATGAATATTGTAAAATATTCGTTACATAGCAGAATGCTGAGGCGGTACAGCAGCCATGAACCAAAATTGCTGTCAATTTTTTTCCCCAAACAGCCATTTCACAATAAGCCTGAGAAGTGAGTATATAAATCAATACAAACAATAAATCAAGCCCTACATATACTCTATGCACACATATACATCTATGATCTAAAACCAGTCCAAGACAGAAAAAGATAAAATCAGATGAACTAGAAGTCAAATATCTGTTCACAATCATTCACAACTCTGGCCTAAATATCGCATGCTGGATTCTAAATGTTTCCCCAATAAATCGGGATTTAAAAAATATCTCAATGAAATTACTTTATTTGATTTCAGTAATATATTCTCTTAACATCTTCATCTGATCCAAATCCATCTCAGTGTTGCTGCTATTTATGTTATGTTATGTTATGTTATGTTATATTATGTTATTTTAGTCTTTCCTACTAAGAATGGAATATCCATAGTAATAGTATCTAATTTTAATTAAAAGTAGTTCAAAACAAATAGATTTTCCTCCTGATCCCACACTATTTCATGACCTAACTCCACATAGTTTTTGAAAATTCAGTTCTCATGCTACAGAAAGATAAAATGCAGTCCCCCACAGAAAAAAAATGTCTGGTTTCATTGAATAGCTGCATCTCTGATCAGTAATCTAGTCCAGGGGTGTCAAACTCGTAACATCACGTGACATGTCACGACGTATCGTGCCTTTTTTTCCATTGCCGGCAATGGGGTGGGTGCGGTTTCAGCATGATGCATCCAGCCCGCGGGCCAGCAGTTTGACACCCCTGATTTTGTCCATCTAAACTGAAATTTTATAGTTAGACATTTTTTATTTTGAAAAAAAAACACCCAATAGCACTTTATCAGCTTTGGTAGTTCGGCAGTTACAAGCTGATGAGTTGCTACTGTTGCTACTGTTGCTACTGTTGCTACTGTTGCTACTGTTCAGACTGTTGATGATTAAATGGATAAGGTTGACCTGCAAGTTTGGTCTTGTGCAATTCATTTTTTTCTGCTTATATGTTCCAGGATTGGTTCCATTTTTTTCTGGGATTATGATTTGAAGCAGAGGTTAACCTTTTTTTTCTGCCTGCAGTCACAAGTAGAATCTGCCCCTCTCAAAAACCATAAATGCTATTTATGGAGGTATAATTCTGGCCATTGGTTGGTACTGTCATTTTTTCTCTACTATTTTACATGCTTCCTGTTTGTTAAAATCCAGTTAAAATACTGCTTCAGGGTGCATCATTTTTCTCTTAGCCAATCAATTAGATTTAGGGGGCATAAATAATTAGTAAATCTCAATGGTAGAAATGCTAGCAATGGGATTATTTCAATCTATGCCTGCAGAGCAATTTCGTGCCCCCCCCACCGCTGATCGGGTGGCAGAGGCCTTTTCCAGGCCTCTGGAGCTCAAATCCATGGCCGCAGGGTGATTTTGCAGCACCTCAGCGCCCCGATCCGGGCTCCGGAGGCCTGGAAAAGGCCTCTGCTGTCCGGATCGGCCGTGGGGGGGGCGTGAAATTGCTCGGCAGGCATAGATGCAGGCAGCAGAGGCCTTTTCCAGGCCTCCAAAGCCCAGATCAGGCCGTTGGGGCACAACAAAATTGCCCTGCAGCTACAGATCCGAGCTCCAGAGGCTTGGAAAAGGCCTCTGCTGCCCAGATCGGGCCATGGGGGGGCACAAAATCACACTGCAGGGATACCTGGACTCGCGCTGGCAGCTGCCTCCACCATCCAGCCCAGATCCACCCAGCTGCTCCCTGACTCCCAGTGCAGAGAGAAACAGAGGAAGAGTGCAAGCGCACGTGGAGAGGCGGAGGGGAGCAGCTTGGCCCCGCTTCCCTCTGGGGCTATGGCGCGCATGCCCACAGGGACGGTTCTGCGTGCCGCCTGTGGCATGCGTGCCATAGGTTCGCCACCATGGGTATAAGGTTTCTTGCCTGAGTAGGGGGTTGGACTAGATGACCTCCAA
This sequence comes from Protobothrops mucrosquamatus, assembly GCF_001527695.2. NCBI lineage: Eukaryota > Metazoa > Chordata > Lepidosauria > Squamata > Viperidae > Protobothrops > Protobothrops mucrosquamatus. The sequence goes on along the minus strand of NW_015386370.1, from coordinate 681,787 downwards.
GGTCCCTTCCAATTTTTTATTATTATTATTATTATTATTATTATTATTATTATTATTATTATTTTGCATAAGGAAAGTATGGGATGAAATGTAGGCTCCTCGTGTGAGGATGAAGCTCTTTAAGGGTGTTTCTAAACATTTGGCTCTTATTTCCACCTGATCAAGTGTTATTTTGTCTGGGAGTCTCTTATTTTTCTTTCTCTGTGATATTGTTTTTGTTTGGATATTTATTATCTCATTTTTGAGATAATAACTCAGTAATAATAACCTGAGCATGTTTCATCGGGACTGAAATTCTCCAAGTTGTATTACCTGTGCATTTTAGTCATTTCTACAAGCCAAGTGAGTTGTGTGTCCAAATATTCCCACTGTTTTTAGTTTTTGAAAAGGGCATTGCTCCTATTTATTAGAATATACTCTCTTGGAAAATGCATTTACAAAGAAAGTACTTGTTTTCTAAAGAAGGTACTTGTTATCACCTTTGATGGACTTGTGACAAAGCAAAGAAGTATTGGGCTCAGATTCATGTTAAAGTGCAGAAGATTCTTAACATTAACCTAACATTGAAACCTGTAGGGGTTTTTTAAGGACTACTAAAGAGTTGGCAAAACATTTGGAACTTTGTTATTGTGCATGTTGACTATGGCAAGAGTTCTGCATGCACAGAAATGGGAAAAAAAACTTCAATCCTCACAACAGAGAAATAGATGGAAATAATGAAGGAGCTAGCAGAAATGGCAAAATTGACTGTTTTAATTAGAGAAAAGACTGCTATGTCAAGTCCAAAAGATGAACTTTTGATTTTGGGTTTTGCTGATTAATATAGTTTGTTGTTATAGAAATGGCTAGTATTTATTAAGTTAGTAAAGTAAAAAGCTGAAGTTGTATTTTATTGTGTTAAAAAAGTTGGAAGTCGATACTTTTTCTTTCCTCTTCATCTACAAATCTCTTCCCCATTTTTCTCCTTCCCTATTTCCCTATCATCTTTATTTTCATTTGTATTGTACTGTATGTTATGGTAACTTTAATATAATTCTTTAAAAAGTAATTGTATTTGCATGAATACTGTCTTCAGAGAAAGAATTAACCCTGATCTGTTCAAAGTCTTTTGAATATATTAATGAAGTTTTAAAGATTTATACCAAAAGTTTAACTTTGCTAATTTCTTTTTGTAGCTGTTTGATTCTCTTTGGTAAAAGTGTAATATAAATTAAACAAATTAACAAACTATGGATAGGAATTAAAGCTGGAAAAAGTAGACCTTTGAAATATGAGTTGGGTTTTCCTCCAAACAGCTAAAAATGAAACTTTTAATTATATATAGAAACACGTTCCAGACTATTTTCCACTGCCAAAAACAATCCTATTTCTCAAAGTGTTTACAAGAGAGAATAATTAATAGAATGGAGTGGAGAATTTCCATTACGCAGTCAGTGCAGGGAACCCACTTGCTAGTGTTTTGATGTTTTTATGGGTCCTGCATACCACCCTCCTTACAAGGTTGCAAACTTTAACCAACACATTGCAGTGCATTCAAAGACCATGTATGGAGAAAATAAATCTGCTACTCCTGCAAGAGTATGTCAGGAATCACTGCTATCTTATCACCTTAAACTTTTCATTTCCTACCCTAATGTGTTGGAGAATGTCTCCAGACTCTTTTGTTTAGGAATAAGAATGGCAGCAAAGCTACTAATCATTGGGAAAGTATGTTTGATACAGTGTATGTGGCACAAGATATTCCAGATAAAAGTATATCATTTTTCAGATACAGATGGTTAGCAACCTTTAATGAAAGTTTACAGAGGCTCTAATCCGTAAGGGAATTCTTCTCAGTGAACAAAGTAAAAGATCTTGCGTATCTGTCTTACATATTATAATAGAAACAGGAAGCAGGATACAAAGTTTATTTGACACTTTTGAATTTTGGAATTGGAGAAGATTCTGGAGAATACCGTGGACAGTCAAAAAACAAACCAAGAAATCATCAAAGAAATCAAATCGAAGTTCTCACTGAAGGCACAAATGATCAGGTTTAAATTATCCTACTTTGGACACATTATGTGAAGACCCAGCTCTCTGCAAAAGACTATAATCTGGGAAAGGTGGAAGGAAAGAAAAGAAAAGGACAACCAGCAACAAGGTGGATGGACTCAGTAGCAGTGGCGATGAGACTTGAAAGAAGAGGTTAGGGATAAATCATCATGAAGAAAATCTATTCATGTGGTTACTGAGAGTCCAAACTGAGTTGATGGCACATAACCAATCAGGTTACTCTGAATCAGGACATCAGCATGGGTTAATGTGAGGTTATTAAAGAGATTAGCTTTTTACTTTAGGGCAGGAGCTACACTTGCTTTTGAAGGTATATCAAGGCCTGCATACAGAAACTTGATTTTGTTTAAATCGGCATTAATTACATTGTGTAAATAGTTCACATGTTTATTCCTCTTGTGCCACATTAAAAAAAATTAATCAGCAACTTTTGAAAGATTTAAGAAACCATACCCTAAGTTTTGATGGACCATATACAGCCTTGCAGCTGTAAATTGTGTACTTAGGAATAAGGCAATATTTGCATATAATCTGTCAGGACCCACTTCAACTAACCACCCAAGAAAGCAGAACTCTTGGAACAGGCATTGTCTCAAAAGGAACGTTTATTAGGGACTAGTGACAGTAGGGAGTGTAAGGCGAGATCTGAAAAAAAGCTTGAAGAAAAGCCTGATATAATTAAAGCAAGCAATTTGCCCCCTCCCACCAAAGTCATAATGTCCATTTGAATTCCAGCCAATCCACAGGTGGCTTGATGGCCGGCTGACTGGCATGGTAAGCGGGCATCTCAAGGTCTTCTCCAGCTTTCGTTTCCTTGCAACTGTCTCCTAAATAAGGAGATGCATTCCATACTCAGAGGGAGGAGGCCAGACAAAGAAAGAGGAAAGCAAAAGTTACCAACATAATCCCCCATGCACCCCCTCCCCCAACAGAATGGTAGGCCCCAAAAGAATAGAAGACAAAAGAGAATAGGCGAGGGGTTTTGGGGTCTGACATCTGCCCCCCCCCCTAAAAAAACGGGAAGTGCACCTGAAAGACAAAAGAGGGAAGGAAAAAACAGCAAACAAATCATTTAGAATTATCAGGATATAAGGAGTGAAAATGTTGTAGCAATCTAGGGGCTCTAACATGCTTCTTGTACATCCATTCATTTTGGGAGGCAGGGAGGCTTTTCCAACTAGAAACTAGATATTGAGTCACTCCATGATGGGTTGTAGAGTCCAAAATGTCTTTAATTTCAAAATGTTGTTCACCCTCAACCATAACGGGTGTAGATAACGGCGGAGCAGGGGGCCTGAGAGTGGAGGTGATTTCTGGTTTCAGCAAGCTGCAATGGAACACTGGGTGAATTTTTCGTAGATTCTTCGGCAGGTCTAATTCGACTGTTACTGGGTTAATGATACGTGTAATTGGGAAGGGTCCAACATATTTAGGTCCTAACTTTTTTGAGGGTTGCAATGATTTTAAATATTTAGTAAAAAGAAATACACGCTCACCGACTTTGAAAGGTTTTTGTTCCATCCTCTTTTTATCCGCCTGGAGTTTGTATGTCTCTCTGGCCTCATCTAATGCTTTACGAACAACTGGCCAGGTATTTTGCAATTGCTTAATCCAATCTTTGACTGTTGGGATTTCAGGGTCTTTAATGGGGAGTTCTGGAATGGCCACAAATGTTTGGCCATTGGCAACTTGGAAAGGAGTAAACCCAGTACTGGAATGTAATGCATTGTTATAGGCCAGGGGTAGGCAACCCAAAACACTCAAAGAGCCACTTGGACCTGTTTCCCACCGAAAACAAAACGCTGGGAGCCGCAAAACCCTTTTGATATCTAAAATGAAGATAACACTGCATATATCCTTTCTTACCTTTATTTTGTGTGTGTGTGTGTGTGTGTGTGTGTGTGTGTGTGTGTGTGGTGTGTGTATATAGGGCTTTTTTTGTCATAGAACGCCCAGAACGGCACCTTTTTTGGATGGAACCTTGTAGGGTAGGCAAGGTGGGTTGTATGACGTGTGTGAGTTCCGGCACCTTTTTTTTTTTTTAACAAAAAAAGCACTGTATATATAAAATAAAGGTAAAAAAGGATATCTTCATTTTAGATGTCAAAATGGTTCTCTCTCTCTCCTCTCTCTCTCTTTCCTCTCTCTCTTTCTCTCTTTCCTCTATCTCCCTCTCCCTCTCTTTCTCTCTCTTTCCTCTTTTTCTCTTTCCTCTTCGTCTCCCTATCTCTCTTCCTCTCTTTCCTCTCTCTCAATCTTTCCTCTCCCTCTTTCTCTTTTTCCTCTCTTTTTCTCTTTCCTCGACCCCTCTCTTTCTCTTTCCTCTCCCCCTCTTTCTCTTTCTCTTTCCTCTCCCTCTTTCTCTCCCTTTCTCTCACTCTCTCCCTCTTTCTCTCGCTCTCCTCTTTCTCTTTCTCTCTTTCTCTTTCCTCTCTCTCTTTCCTTTCTCTCTCTTTCCTCTCTCTTTCTCTATCTCTCCTCTCTTTCTCTTTCTCTCTTTCTCTTTTTTCCTCTCTCTCTCTCTTCCTCTCTCTCTCTCTTTTTCTTTCTCTCTCACTCTCTTTCCTCTCCCTCTCTCTTTCTCTCTTTCCTCTCTTTTTTTCTTTCCTCTCCCCCTCTCTTTCTCTTTCCTCTCCCCCTCTCTCTTTCTCTCCCTCTCTTTCTCTTTCTCTTTCCTCTCTCTCTTTCTCTTTCCTCTTTCTCTCTCTCTTTCCTCTCTTTCTCTTTCTCTCTCCTCTTTTTTTCCTCTCTCTCTCTTTCTCTTTCCTCTCTCTCTCTTTCCTCTCTTTCCTCTCTCTTTCCTCTCTCTTTCCTCTCTCTCTCTTTCTCTCTCTCCAGGTGAGGAGAGAGAGAACAAAAGGCAAACAGCGATGAAGGGGCAGGGAGGGGGAGCAGGACGGGAGGCAGCGTCTCCGGTGGCAACACAGCAGCGGCCACTGCAGCATCGTTGGGGGTCCCCACCACCATGGCTGCCACCCCCGCCGCGTCCTCAGCCATTTCGCGGTCGCAAGAGGAGGGCGCCAAGGGGACACTGGTCTACCTGCAGTGCAGGTGCACCATGGATGGCCGTGCCAGCAATGGGGAATGCTGCCGTGGGGACGAGGGGGGTCCCGACCCACCGCCGGCCTCGCCACCCTTGCAGCCCAAGGTCTCCTTCTCCTGCAGCACCAAGGGCGGCGGCAGCGGCTCCCTGAAAGTGGCTGAGGAAGGCACCACCGATGGGGCCAAGGTGGGGTCAGGTGGTGGAGAGCCCAGCGGCAGCAGCGGCAGGACAGCAAAGGGGCCGAGGTGGGGCTGAGTGATGGAGAGCCCCACGGCAGTGGCAGCGGCAGCAGGACGGCGAAGGAGCCAAGGTGAGGCCGGGTGGCGGAGAGCCCCGCAGCAGCAGTGGCAGGACGGCAAAGGGGCCAAGGTGGGGCCAGGCAGTGGAGAGCCCCACGGCAGTGGCAGCAGCAGCAGGACGGCGAAGGGGCCGAGGTGAGGCCGGGTGGCAGAGAGCCCTGCAGCAGTGGCAGCGGCGGCAGGACAGCGAAGGGGCTGAGGTGGGGCCGGGTGGCGGAGAGCCCCACGTCAGTGGTGGCAGCAGGACGGCCAAGAGGCGCTGCGCAGCAGGTGGGGAAAGGGCCGGGCACGGAGATCCGCTGCCCGCAAGATGGCCAAAAGGTGCAGGTGGAGAGGAGAAGCTACCGAGACCCCCAGCAACCCCCCCCAGACTGAGGCGGCGGCGAAGCAGGGCGAGGGGAGACCCACCAGGCAGGGAAGAGGCATCCCGAGACTGGCCACCCATGGCTCCTTACCTTTCCAGCAATCTTCCCGGCTCTTCCTCCGCTGCCAAAGAAGGAAAGAGGTTTGTGGGCAGTCCCACAAACCAAAGAAGTTCAACCAATCAATTCAAACTTCATGAGAAGTTTGAATTGATTGGTTGAACTTTTTTAGTGCCACTTTTTTTTTTTTCAGACTGCACATGCTGGCTGAGGACAGTGAGCCGCAGGAGACGACTGAAAGAGCCACATGCGGCTCTGGAGCTGCGGGTTGCCGACCCGTGTTATAGGCAACCTCAGCAAAAGGGAGTAAATCCGACCAATTGTCTTGTTAATAATTAATAAAGCACCTAAGATATTGTTCTAGAACCGAGTTCAGAGGTTCCATCCCATCATTTGTCTGGGGATGATAGGAAGATGATAACCCTTGACTAAAACCCAAAAGATCTAGAAAAGCTTTTCAGAACTTTGAAGTGAATTGGACCCCTCGATCTGAAATAATCCGATGTGGGACAGCATGGAAACAGTAGATATGTTGCACAAAAAGCTTGGCTAAGGTTTTAGCAGTAGGAATTTTGGGGCAAGGTATAAAATGCACTTGTCTAGAAAACAGGTCAGTAACCACCCAAATGACCGTATTCCCAGCACTTTCAGGCAGTTCAACAATAAAATCCATGGAAATCTCTCTCCGTGATGCTGACAGGCTTGCTACTGGTTGTAGTAACTCTGGGGATTTCCCTTGGCATTGTTTTGTGGCTGCACATATGGGACAACTGGCTACATAGCTTGCAATGTCCTTTTTTAATGTAGGCCACCAAAATTGCCTTTTAATTAGGTGCAAGGTTTTCACAAATCCAAAATGCCCAGCAGTCTTTGAATCATAACCAGCCGCCATCACTTTAAGTCTCAAGCTAGCTGGGACATATATTTTCTCCCCAATCCATGTTAATCCATCTTTGAGTACACATAGATTGTTATGATTATGAAACCATTCATCAGTATTTAAAGCCTGTTTGAATTCCAGCAGTAAGGTGTTATTTTCTGGTTCTTTTGCTCTAGCTTGAGCCCTGGTAGTGACCAGGGCAGCTAGTTGATGAGGCTGCAGGAACAGTTTAGTTAGCTCAGGCTTCTTACTGTTGTATTGAGATAGTCTTGATAGGGCATCAGCTAAAAAATTCTTTCCCCCTGGCAGGTAATGGATTGTAAAATTAAATCTGTGAAAATGCTGTGACCACCTTGCTTGTTTTGGGGAAAGTTTCCTGGGTGTTTTCATAGCCTCTAAGTTTTTATGATCAGTCCATACCTGGAATGGTATTTTATGTCCCTCAAGAAAATGCCTCCATGTAAGTAAAGCCCACCGTACCGCATAGGCTTCTTTTTCCCATGCTGCCCATCTCTGTTCAGTGTCTGACAGTTTCTTAGACCTCCCTTCCTTATTCCTTTGTAAGAGAACAGCCCCCACAGCCATATCACTGGCATCAGCTTGGATGATGAATTGCTGGTCTGGGTCTGGATGCTTCAGGACCGGATCCATGGAGAACAATTTTTAAAGTTTCTCAAACGCTGCTTGACATTCACCTGTCCATTTTAATGGCTGGCTAGGTTTCAGTTTATCCCCCTGACTGTTACGGTAGGCACGCATATCAAGGTCTTCTCCAGCTTTTGTTTCCTTGCAACTGTCTCCTAGATAAGGAGAAGCATTCCATACTCAAAGGGAGGAGGCCAGACAAAGAAAGAGGAAAGCGAAAGTTATCAACGTAATTCCCCATGCACCCCTTCCCCCCAACAGAATGGCAGGCCCCAAAAGAATAGAAGACAAAAGAGAATAAGCGAGGGGTTTGGGAGTCTGACATAATCTGTTGCAATTAAAAAGGAATGGTAATTGTCTAGGATATAAATATGGCATATCAGTCTAGGGTGTAATTATTTCAGAACTACATCTTGATGTAGAAGCACTCTGGGAAATTCAGAATAGGAAAAAAGTGATCAGGAAAAAAATACCAGGTATATGTTTCACATGCACTAAGAGTACTAAACTCTAGGAGTCTCGGAAGGTAAAATAAAAGGTGAAACTCAGCAAAAATGTCAATGAGGTAGTATTTCTCTGGAGATCTGACCCAATGACCTGTTTCACAACATACTTACAATATCTCTGGCAGTACATAAATATACTACCTAAGCCAAAAAAATCATCCTTTGGGTAACAGAGAATGCCCACCCACTTTATGGAGAAAATGATTGCTATGCCATGAAGTCTTGCATATCAAGAATGTTGCTAATATTTCTTAGCATCACTAGTCAGATCCTCATCAATGCACTAGCATTGTTTTGCCACTATAAGGAATGGAGTTTTCTGAAAAAACTCTGTTTTCTCATTTATTTTATTTATTTATTTTATTTGTCACCCATCTCATACCAAATGATGAAGTTAATTATATGCCATATTATTTTATTATTTTGGGTCATTGTTGACCCCTGGCAACTGCCTGGAGAAATCCTTGCAGTTTTCTTGGCAAGATTTCAAAAATGGTTTGCTATTGCCTTGTTTCTAGGGTTGAGAGAGAATTAACCTAAGGTCATCCACCTGACCTTGTGCCTAAGATGGGGCTGGAACTCACAGTCTCCCAATTTCTAGCCTGGTGCTTTAACCACTGGCTCTCTATATGCAATGCTACTTGGAGCTAAACTAAGTCCTGGAGGTGGGTTAATTGTCTGGGTCAGTTTATCTTTTTTGGGAGTATCCACATCTTTACCTCCTCACTGAACCAATTAAACATGCCATGAGAATAGGGCCATCCAGTCTGTTAAGAGTATATCCACATGTTTTTCATTTGTAAATAAATTCAAATTCTCAAAAATGCTGTAAGTCTCCATAAGTCTCTGTAAGTTTCTTCTATAAGAAACCAAGCTCAGTTAAATATTCCTTACTAGAATAATTTACTGGCAGAAGCAATGAATTTATGTATGTCTCTTTAATTGATTTATTTTTCTTGAACGAACCCTAGGAATTTGATTGATTTATTCACTGATCATAAATCATAGAGTAATTTTCAACCCCTAACAACCACATACTGTAACTAGATCTTCTGCATGATGATCTATCCCTAACCTAGGAATTTAATTTGTGAGAAAATGCAAGAAATTCTGTGATAGCATCATTCAGTAAAGAGCATGCTCTTAAAATATTGTCAGAAAAAAAAATCTGATGTGCTAGGATAATGAATAATCATTCATCTAACCTTGGATAGTTTACTTAGTGGAACTATAGCAGTGAAGAAGTCTTCCAATTACTAAGTTTTTATCTTTACACTTGCAAATCTAGATGTTCCTGTCTTTCATTTTGTTTATAGGATTCTATTTTATTTTATTTTATTTTATTTCATTTTATTATTATTTTTTCTTTTCTCTTAAACTGCTTTATTAAGCCACCTAGAGTTTAAGATAGGTAGCCATATAAATTTTCTAAATAAATCAATACATGAATCTGCATTCAGGTTAAGTTTCCTATAACCCAGCCATATGTTAAATGAGTACTGGAAAAAAGATATCTGATGTTTTACTGTTCAGTCAGTATTTCTTCCTGGAAGCTCCTTCCAGTTCCTTCCTCTGTCCCTTCCAGGAAACATTTGCTGGATAAAACTGTCTATTTCTTTGAGTTGGCAAAAAGTAAAGGACTGACCTTTCTATGAACTCCATGGAATTTCCCATATGTATGACCTTTCTGTGCTCTTCCATTGAATGTCTTTGCAAAGTACAGTGTGACATAGAACAGGGTATGGTTGTATCTTGTGCATGGCATACTGCACATCAAACCATGTATGAATTCTACAAGCTACAAATGTAAACTTTGCATCAGCAAAGCTATCTAAATTTATCAACAATCTTAAAGAATGAAGATACATATAGAAGGTTCCATGGGAGGTCATTGCAAGGTCATGTGAAGAAGACATTGCACTTTGCAACTAAACCTGTGGATTATAAGAAATCCGGCCTGAGTCATCCATATGAGATGGGACTTGGTTACACTCTTTTATAGCACTCTTCTTGAAGTGCAATGTCAAAAGACGATTCCAAGGGGCATCTTTTTCCAGTCTTTATTACAAGCCTATAACATCCTTCATGCTTTCTAATAGATACACATTACTGCTGGGTGATGCCCAAATCTTGTTTCCTTCTATCAAAATCAGAATTCAGGAAAGCCATACACATTTTAAATCAGTGTCTCATATTGGAGGTGGATAGGTTATAAAAAATAAACAAAAGAATCCAGATAGGATAGAGGTGTTCCTGGTTTGGCAAAAGACACACACAATAGGGTTGCATCCTTTTTGAAGATTCAGGTTTGTGATATGCTGAATTAAAGTATGTTTTCAGCTTCTCTGTTCGATGACAGGCAAGTAGGCAATTGCACAGCTAAAGCTAATACGCCTCTCTTATTTAGTCTTATTTAAAGAAAGAAAGAAAGAAAGAAAGAAAGAAAGAAAGAAAGAAAGAAAGAAAGAAAGAAAGAAGCATACAAATTCTTATTCAGTTGACCAGTTTGGCCAGAGTAACACATAGATTAGTTTCATCCTATCTGGAGTACTATTAACATTTATCAATTCTTAAAAGGATGGGATCTGAGTACTTGAGAGACTGTCTTTTGTGCCCAATGGCTTCTGAAAAAGTTATCTGGGGGAAACAAAACATAATATTTTTAGTAGCTCCTCTCTAGCTTTGAAAATTCCCACCAAGGCAAGTTAAACAGATTCTTCCATTATCACATTTTTTTCAATTACAATCAAACTTTGTTGAGTTGGGGGTTTTTTTGGGGGTTTTTTTTTTTTGAGAATATCCTGCTCTGGCTACTCAACTGAATGTGACTGTGTTTAATTGTGTTTAATTTTTTTATATATAATTCTCTTTCTACTATTTTTTATATTTTATTCTTATAAGTAACTTCCTCAAGCACCATTATTTGGTTAAAAAAGCCAGGCTGGTAAAATAGACAGGAAAAACCACAAGAAATTGCATCAGCGAACTAGGAACTAATTGCTTCTCACTTATGCTTACCATTAGATGGCAAAAAACGAAATCCAAATGACTAGTTTTTAAGGATGTCCATATTGTTATTTGTTTTGTTTTGTATTTATGGGGTTTTTTGATTGTCAAAAGAGGCTGGTAAGGCAAACGTGGTTTACTCTTCTTTTATTACATTAACTGTTTTTCCCCTGAAGAACTAAATCAAAAGAGCCGAGCAAATGAGATGTAATCTTATTAACAATGGTGTCTGCATTAATTTGACAAGCAGCAGGTTTTTGTGGGTAAATAAGCCAACACATGAATTGCTAATTTTATTTTACTTTATCTGAACTCCAGTGCCTAAGGAGAAGTTCTAACTTAAATGTTTCTTTCAATATTCTAGAAGAAGACATTTTCTTGTTTTCCTTTTTGTTCCTAGNCCTAGGAAACTTGTCAGATCTTGAAATGAAAAGTTTTAGTTCCTGCCTAGAGCTTAACGTGACGTTAATTAGCTAAAGGTTAACAGCTATCAAACTTAGTGTCCAAACATGGTATCAGCCTCCATGTCCCAATGTAACCCAGAGGCAATTGTGACTAGTCAGAAAGGAAAAGTGACTGAAAAACAAGTATCTCAAGAAAGTAAGCCAGGGCATAAAATCAAGCCACACACCGACCAGCTTCAGGCATTCTAGAAAACATTTATTATATTTTACAGATGTAAAATTGCGTAATTCCCAAATAATCCCAGTTGATCCATAAAAAAAGATTTCCAACATATGTAACATAACATTTTTTTAAAAATGCATCAACTAAAGGTCTAGTAACATATATACATTATAAGAATAAGGAATTTAACATATAGAATACATGTACCCATTTTATAGATGAGGAATAATGAGACTGAAAAATACAGAGTCCCTCTGTGAGGGAGATGGGCAGTTTTACAATTAATAAATAAAAAATAAATAAATTTGAACCCATGCATTCATCACAACTTGCCAACATTCCAAAAAAAGGCAGAGAAAGAGAGAAAGGCAGAAAAATCCCAGTTTCTTCTGCTGTTTTCGAAGAAGGTTATAGGCGAGGCAGAATTTTTGGCCCAGAACAAGTACCGTGAGAAGGCTAGAATAAACTGTTTTTGTCCTATTGTTTCCCCAGTTTAGAACAGAATAGAATAGAAGTTTCCGTAGCCTAATAAGAGACTGGATCTGAGCAAAAGTGGCCAGAGTTTGGTGAACCAAATTTAACGATTCTAGTTAAATATTTTTCCCAGCAGGCTTAACTCCTTTAAAACTAGAGTTGGCTTCCTGGAAGCCATCACTGTCAACGTTACCACATCTTCTTCTTCCTATCTCCTTAGGAGTAGGAAGATGAGTAGATCTCTTTAACAATAGCAAATAAAGGATGTAGAGCATGAAAATGATGTAAGAAGGCATCCAGTTCCCCTTTTACTGATTGGCAAAGGAGCATAGTCTCGCAGCTTATCTTGCGCAGCTAGAAATTCCCCAGCATGAGCCTTCATCCTAGCACAGTAGAATGCTCTTCCTTCTTGATGGAAGCCATTGGAAGTTTTCTCATCTCCCCAATATTTACAAGGCTGCCTGGCCATGCTCAGCAGCATGATGTCTTTGCACTTGGACTTCTGACTGTAATCACAGTGGATAACATAACGTGTTGCTAAGTTCTGCAAAGTAGCTTGTAAAATTTGGGAGAAATTGACTACTATTAAGAATGAAACAGATTCAGCGCAATTCTTACATATTGCATTGTGTTTCTATTATGTTTAACCTTCTAGTCACCTTCTTTATTATTATAGACTACTAATACATAATAATATTTTACTACTATCATTTCAATATGCAGAGAATCAAAGCATCTGTGTCAAACCTGACTCAACTCCATAGTTGCCTGTACCTGCTTTCGCTCACAGTTTGCCAAACAGTGACGGGAGAAAGGGTGGTGAATTCCTGAGGGGTGGGAGGCTAGAGAATGCAAGAGAGGCTTCCATTGCTGTCAAGATGTTATCCACCAAGGTCAAGCTATGAAAATGTTTGAGCAACCCAGACAGTTTTTCCCAAAACAAAAAAACTAAACTCAAGTGGTGAACTATGAACTGTGGATGGCCCGGAGAAGAAAAAGGTGTTTTACCTATGTGTTTTTTTGCAGGAAAATCTCAAGAAAATCTCACACAGCTTCTGCTGTGCCTAGATGAATCTTTCAGTAAAGCTGTTGGTCATCCTAAAGGGCTGGGAGTTTCTTTTGTTGAGTGTACCAAATGGGACATTTGACATTAGTGCCTACCTGGATCTCACCAGGAGGTCAAAAAGACCAAGATGTCAGCAACAGGCAGAGGAGAGGAAGAAGCCAGAGGAGCCTCTGGCTCAAGAAGTCCCAGCAACACTGCAGACCGGGACAGGGACGCAGTTGGCAGGAGCACATCCCAAATTGAGAGCTGAAAATTCAGAGAGGGAGTGGCTGTGGGACTGAAGACTCACTGGGTGGCAAACAGGAGGAAGGCGGGGAAGGCGGCAGAGGCAGAGGACCCCTTAATACCCGCAGGAGTTAATGTGATCCGAGGGAGCAAATGGAAGGCAAGGCACGGGACAGGCCAATCAAGTGGAAGCTCCCCGCTGCCGCCTGCAACTCATCGATGGAGCAGCTGGGAGAGAAGTTTGGAGGCCTGGAGACCAAGGGAGTGGCATCACTGGGAGCCAAGGCAACAGTGGCCAGGACAGGGGAAGTGAAATCACTAACTACCCTGCCTCCTCCCCTCCTATAGCTGGTGGTGCCAGCAGCTGCTGGGGCAATTGGATCCCCCTTCAGGGACCAGCGGCAGCAGATTTTGCCCTCTTTCCCCCAGCATGGCAGCAAGCAGTCCCAATGGCTTAAGCAAGGGTTGGGGCTCCTTCATGTCCCCTCCCTGCAGGAGCAGTGGTCTTACCACCTGTGTACGTCATGGTGAGAGACAAGCAACCACCGTCCCCCCATGGTCCAGTTTGATGGGGATTTGGGTAAGCTGGCTTACTTCTTAGCCCAGACATGGCATCACATAGAGTGCTATGGGGGAATGTACCCAGATGATACAGCCAGGGTTCACACAGTCCAACGTGGAGGGCAGAGCAGCCAGATGGCTGGTATCCCTGCACCATGCTGGGATGCATGAGCTGGATGACCTAGATGCATTCATGCAGATTCTGTGAGGGCAGTTCGAGAATCCTGTGGCGGCTTGGAGCACTGAATCCTGCATCCGCACTATTAAGCAGAGAAAGCAGCCGGTGGCAGAGTACATCCAGGACTTTCGCAGCTTGGCCAGCCACCTTCCTGAATGACTCGAGAGCGTGCTGGTCTTCTACTTCCAAGGGGGGCTAGATTGAGAGCTACCATTCCTCCACCCACCAGCCAACCCAAGAAAGCCCATGAAGCCGAAGGAGAAGACATGCAAGACAGCAAGTCATTGAGTTCTCTCTTCAGTCCAGTGAGGAGGAGGGAACTCCAACCAAACCCAGAATGGGTCCAGCAACAGCAAGGGTGAAGATGACCCAATGGTAAGTGGCACCATCATCCCCATGACGGCGAGGGTGGTAACCTAAGCTTTAATGGGTTTTTTTAATTCTCTCTCTCTCTCTCTCTCTCTCTCTCTCTCTCTCTCTCTCTCTCTCTCTCTCTCTCTCTCTCTCTGTCTATCTATCTATCTATCTATCTCTCTGTCACACACACACACACACACACACACACACACACACACTTTCTCACACAAACACATGGACGTATGCATACCCACATAGATAGCATAGTTCTCCTTCCCAATACAGCCCCCAGATACCTTCCATATGGTTTCAAACTGAAAAAGAGAACAAAGGCATAACAACCAAAAATTAAAATTACAGGGAAAAAGAAGATGAGAAGGAGAAAGGGAAGACATTGGCAAGGAAGGCAAACAAAGGTGTCTTGGAAATAATGGATAAGATAACTTTCCTTCCATAAAATACATTTGAGATACAGATAGTCCTTGACTTATGACCACAACTGAGCCCAAAATTTTGGTTGCTAAGCAAGGCAGTTGTTAAGTGAGTTTTGCCCCATTTTATGACCCTTCTTGCCACAGTTGTTAAGTGAATCTTTGCACTGTTTGCTTAGTAACATGGTTGCATGTTGGTTTCCCCATTGGCTTTGTTTTTCAGAAGATCACAAAAGGTAATCACATGGCCCCAGGACACTGCAGCCATCATAAATATGAGTCAGTTGCCAAGTGTTTGAATTTTGATCATGTGACCATGGGATGCTGCAATAGTTATAAATGTGGAAAATGGTCATAAGTCACTGTTTTCAGTGCCAGTGTAACTTTGAATGATCACTAAACAAATGGTTGTAAATCGAGGACTATCTGTAAAAATGATTTCCTTTCTCATTCATGCATTAAATTCCAGTATCTTCATTATGAAGAAATCTAAAAAGAAAGCTTCTTAACATTCATCTTTAACAATGATAAACTTTTCTCTGCTTTTTTGACAATGTGTCTGTTCAACATTCTAAGTACTATTCTAAGCAGTAAAAAGACAGGATTATCAGCCATGATACAGAGAAGCTGACACTGTTGACAACTCAAAGCTGTTGGCGTTGGAAGAACAAGAATTATTTAGCATGGAGGCTTTCAAAGATGAAACTGTTACAAACCTAAATGAAACACTGATGTTGAAAGGAATTCAATTAATAACGATCTGATGCCGAAACTTTTGCCACTTTCAGTAATCCTGGAAATAGTTTACAGGATGCTAAAGACAAACATTAATCTGACAGAACATTCTCTAGAATATTAAAAGATTGCTCAGCTTAACAAGGTATTTTAAACCATTTTCTTGGAATAGACAAATACAAGAATGTGAGAAAATCATCTGTAGCGGGGCTGGCTGAAAGGCTTTGTGGGAGTCTACCCAAGGAAAGGGAAGCTTGGACAGCTCTTCTTCACTTTGCGTGAGCTCCTGCTGGAAAAGACACTTTATTAACACTTTGAGAGGGGATGGAGGTGGAGCCGGGCTGGGAGGGCCTGGGCTTTGGCAGCCTCTGAGGGGATAACGCTACACGTGGGGGCTTTTCCGGGATGGCCTTGGGGGGGTGTTATATCAGGAACATGATCAACAGTTGAAGCCCATTGCATATATTAGCAGGGGCTTAACCCCTGAGGAAAAGAATTATCCCACTCATAAGTTGGAATTTTTGGCACTCAAGTGGGCAGTTGTGGATAAGTTGAAGGATTATTTGTATGGGGAAGAGTTACATTGGCATGTGTGTCATGTTGAAATCCAAAACTAAAGAAGAGTTTCAGTGGGAATCAGAAAAACAATACTATATCACAGTGTCTCACTCAACAGTTTCGTAGATATCAGTATTTTTGTGCATGACAAAATAAGACCATAGAACTGAGGATGCTGCAGAAACATGAGTGCCAATAAGGTTTCAAAGAATTTAGTGAGTCTTCCAAGCACCAGCATTTCTCCCACCCAGTTTCAAATGCACCAACTATCTTGAAACAAAAGAAAAATGCACATGTTCAATAAACATTAGAGGAAGTATGGCAGATGGTGCTATGATAGGTTTCTTTAACTTTACAATATATAGATGTAGAATAACTACATGTCGCATTTATATACAATTCAAGCATCAGTGCATTTAACCTGTTAGATCGCGCAGGCAGTAAGACACGAGTCGAGTGACAGTCAGCTCTCGGTTTATTGGCAAGGCATCAAGTAAATCCGGACTGGCATCTGGGCCAGGGGAGCCCTCTTTTATGGGATTCCCCTGGCTTGTAATCACACAATTCCATTGGCTGGTAAGACCCCGTTGCTAGTTAGCCAACCAGCAACGGGCATGAA